>NC_056739.1:354750660-354883160 GCF_019279795.1 Protopterus annectens
CTTAGGAAAATTAATATTTATGTAATACTGTTCCAAAAGTGAAGATAATGTCATACCATTAATACAGATTGACCATTTCCAGAGATGGAATATGTCTGTCAATACATTCTATATGCAGATGGGTACACGTAATAAGAAATGTAAGAAATCAGTTTGCTAAATACTGTGCCAGTGCAGGCATAATTAAGTAAAAGCCCAATAATGAGAATGACAGAATTTTTGTCAATATGGTGCTGCAGAAAAGAAGTAAATGCGGAGCATGAATTTGTGACATAGACTATTAATTTATGTAGAAAGGCTGTAGAATGTAATAATTCTAAAGACATGCAACCAGATGCAGAAACAATACTGACTTCTTATTCTAGGTCTGCGTCATCTTCTGGGTTTGGCAATTCCATGCTCCAAAAGCAAGGGTTCTTTCAGTGTATACTTTCTTCCCAAATCTTTCTTTAAGCTTCCTTTACTAGTTATTGAGAAATGATTTGCACCCTAGGGCCAGTTTAGGTTCTGTAACAGTATCCAGTGACACTGTGTCTGGATTTGACACTGGATTTTGTATATGAACTTGTGAGAGAGCCCAGTGCACTATAAAAATGGTCAGACCTCCTTTGGACAGGAAGCTTGGAGTTTAGATCCAAAGATACTGCCAGAGGAATAGCTACAGGCTTAGGAGCTCAAGTGACAGGCATAGATGGCCTTAGGCATAGCCAGCTAGGCAGCCGCCTATGGCGCCGCTCTAGCAGGGCCACTTTTCCAGTAATCTAGATGATGTAGGTAGACCAGGATGGGGGCACAGGGTGGTGTTGTGGGGGCACTGTGGAGTCCTTTTGCCTAGGATGCTAATTAAGCAAAGGCGAGTCCTGGTGACAGGAGAACACCTCTTTAGACTGCTATTTGAAGTGCTGTTAAATGAGTCAGATTATCCACAAAGGAATGGCTTCTTGAGGAGACCCATAGGGCACAGTGTCCTTTTCACCTTTGTCATAATCTAGAATGGAGGAAAGCTGGAATCTGCAATCCAGCAGCTCCTCCTATTATGCAATCTGTAAACCAGCAGCTCCTTCTCCTATGGAATCCGTAATCCAGCAGCGTCTTCTCCTGTGGAATCTGTAAATGAGCAGCTCCTCCTCTGACTGCTTTGTATGATGGGCAGAAAATCAAGTGCTAGCTTGAGCCATTCAAGGGAGATTTGGTGAAAGGGGTGAGGGATAGACATGTCCGGTCACAGCTGCTATGTGATTGGAATACTAACCTCACAAATAAATGTCTTTGTTGGTGATTGCCTGTCTAGTGACATAAAGTGGATGCCCCAGGCTCCAACTCGAGGACACAAATATCCTGTTTAACTAACACATTAGGAATATTATCTGCTCCTTCTCTAATTAATAAACAGCATCATAACTACATGTTATGGGATGCTCCTGCAACCAACACAATGGTTTAGAGGTGACTGGTGATTTTTGCCTTCAGCTCCAACTTCAGTCTTCCAGAAGGTCTTTTACAAGTTCAGGGTGATACTCCATGTGTATGACAGTTCAGAGCTATGAAGGCAAAGGTTACTGCTCTGTATACTTTCTTCCCAAGTCAGTCACTAAGCTTATTTCTCCAATGATAATCTTTCTTTTTATAAAGTATTAAGTAAGAAAGCGTTTTATCTAAATTAAAAAAAAAAAAAAAAAATATATATATATATATATATATATATATATATATATATATATATACACACACACATATATACTGGTCAGAGTGGTGGAAAAAATACTGATTTTGATGTCTCCACAATATGTATTTCATAGATTAAATGTTTATCTTTGCACATAACTGAAATGGGTATTTCTGAGCATAAGGGGGTGATGAGATACTGCAGCATGCTCCTTAAATGAGAGCATTTGTCCTTTTTCCTCCTTGGAGCACCACTTTATTATATTTACTTTTAGTTGCACATTTATTACAATGAAAATACCTATTCTGCAGCACAACAAGCAGTGGGACCTACGAGTGGTAGATGATATGGGAATTATGCAAGTTTAGCCTTCAGCATCAGTTTTGCTTTCTGATGAGGTGAATGCCACAAAAAGTGAGATGCATATCTCTTGACACAGTATCTTACTCCCTCTCTTGACTTTCTTATGTTGTGGTTTTCCTAAGAATACAAGTCATCCTTTTTTTTACTTTTGGCAATTGCTTCCTTCATGGGGATGTCACCTGATGAGTGACCTACTGTTTGCATAGTAACAAGTGGCCATGCAACTCAGTCCCCCAGCTGTCCTGACCAAGAAGTACATAGAGTCAAATAGCAGCACATTGAACTGCATTCCATGCAAAGAGTTAGATATGAAATGAAAGAAGCAAAATAACTTCTCCAACTTTAATATCACTGTTACAACAGCTCATTTACTCACTATTTATCTCTACTATAATTTATTACAACACATGCTGTCTCACAGCAATTTCCTTACCTTTACTTCTTGTAACTTCTTGCTACCTTACATTGCATTCTTCTAACTCCCTGCAAATCTTCCTGACATATTTACTGAAAACTTTCTGTTTACTCATTGCATTGTATTCAGCACTATTTGTCTGTTATTAATTAAACAACTTTTATCTCTATATAAATTGTATAGTGTATACAATAAGTATATAAGTAAGACTTTGACATTGTATGTAAAGTTATCTTTCATTGCCTAATGCATGTGTCGTGCTGATAATGGTCATTGGACCTGCACACTTACTCAGTTAGCAAATGGAAAAATAAATGAATAAATAATAAGGTGGATGGAAAAAAACAATGTAGTATATGGCATTTAAAATTTGACAGGGATACATGAGGTGAAAGCTCATACAATGTCAGCTCTCAGTGCTGTTCACATTCACTCCCTGAGACCTTGCAAAAGGATAGATTGCTTGATGTACCTGAACTACAGGCATAAATCTGGGACAAGTCTTGGGGATGGGCATTTCATGCTGAAAACACCCAGACATTCCACACACGAACAAAATAGACTATGACATGAAGGTCTGTGGTGCCCAGAGTAGGATTGCTCTCCTGCAAATGCTGATACCCAATATTTTTTTTATTCTGCAAAGGTTGAAGCAAAGGATGTCTCTCCAATTCATGTTACAGAATGCACCCATGCTGTGCATGACTGTGGCCCATAATTCTCAACTGTATTTGATTTCACAGAATGTTAGTTTGCCTCAATGTTTTGGATTGCTCTTCTTACAATATATGGATTTCTGGCACATCGTTGAGGAATGCAGTCAGTAAATAATGCTAGACATTTAAGTTTCACACTATCACTGCTTCAGAAACCACATTTTAATGCAGCCCTTTTATTCTAGCAACTAAGAACAAGAAGAAAAAATTGTCCCCAGTTGTGGGCCACTATCAATCCATAACTGTTGGGTGTGTCACAATTCTTACAGTAAAGGTTTACAACTACAGTTTGATCCATTGTCATAATGCACTGCCCTGTTGATCACAACTGTACTGGGACTGCCAGCAGTTAATTATGAGTGGCATGAACTGCCTGAATAAATAGCTTAGCAATACTCCCACAAAATTCTTGTTTTGGGTCAGTGGTGCAGAAGATCACACTGCCAATCTCCCCCCTCAGGAAATATGAACCAGCACCAGTTTCATACTCCCACCTTGTCCTGGTTTTGTCCTTCCAGATCTGAGACACTAATCAAAGCTCGACAGCCTGGAACACAGTCATATGTTCATTTCTCTGTGACACAAGGCTGGGGACAAAACCACCAAGGTACATTAAAGATGGGCAGAGATCTAGAACCATCTTAAAGAACTTGCCTGCAAGCTCCTTAATGACTGCTACTGTCAGTCTTTAGGTAAATTTGATTATTTTAGAGATTCGTGTTCACCGAGGAACTTGAAAGACAATCTCCTACTGATATTCCCATACAATTCACTTAGATGAAAAAGTTTTGCTAAATTAGTCCCAACATTATGGAACAGCATTCCATAAGTGATCAGAAGCAGCTAGACTTTCCAGACTTTCATATTACCCTTATGAAGCAGGTGGGGAAGCCTCACAATGTAACTGCATTGACACCATTATTTCTCTGCCTCCTTTATTGCTTACCTTTGAACTCTATAGCTACTCCATTACATTTGCTACCTTTGTCACTTAGTAACATTTCCCCTGATACTTCTCCACTTTTCCTGTCTAAATTGTTCCTCCTCTTATACTAACCTGTTTAACTTCTATATCATCTCCTTCTCTTCACACCCTTTCTTCTTGTTATTCATTTTTAGATCTTTGATATCTTACTGCATTTTCTCTGTTTCAGTGATAACATTTGGATACATGTATCATGTGACTGTATTTGGTTGTATATATGTTTTGACATTTTGTATATGATGTGAATCATATCCGAGAAGCTCACAATGCATACTTGGACCATTCAACCTAACACCCTACTCATGGAAGACTTTAAGTACCCCTCTATAGACTGGGAATCCTGCACAGCCTCAAATCGAGAGGCACAGAGACTCCTGGACTACAAACACCCTTTACCAAATAGTGAATATGCCCACTAGAGGCTCCAACATACCAGACTTCGTGCTCACAAATATGGGAAAATGCTGCTCTCCCAATGTCTGGTCCTCCATGGTAAGGTCCAACCATAAAGCTGTCTCCCTTGAAATCAAAATAAACCTCACAGTCCCATTAAAATCAATAACAGTTAGGAACTATTCCAAGGCAAATTATTTGTTATTAAGTGATGGTTTGTCAAAATTCAGTGTCTCTCCAAACCAGAAGAACACACCAGCTTATGCAGAATTGCTCTCAGAAACCTTGTACAACATGTTAGTGGTTGCATAGAGGCTTTTGTATCTACCAGAAGTAAGCCTAGAACTAGACCCAGAAAAAAAACACCCTGGTGGCATCTAAAATTAAACAGGATATACAACAATCGGAAGGGTAAATCACAAAAAGATAATAATAAAAAAAAATAAAAAAAACCTCTCTCATCAAAGTAATAAACAGGGCTAATTAACTCAAGCAAAGCTAACTCTGAGGTTAATATACCCTCCCAGATTAAAGATAACCATAAGGCCTTCTACAGCTTTTTCAGAACCTATGTTCTGCACTGTTTGTTAATGGTGCCACATTCTTTGAGCCTAACAATATAGCAAGCCTGTTAGTGGACAAATTCAGTTCCATATTTACCCCAACTCTCACCCATCCTTCCAGTAATACCCTCAAACATAACCCCTCCAACTATAACTAGAGAGCATATACAGGCTACACTCAATGCCAAAAATGCCGTTTCAATGGGGTCCAATAACATCTCAGGATTGCTCTAAAATATGACTACTCAGGAGTTCTGCAGTCATTGTTTAACTATAATCTTAGAACAGGCCTTGTGAAATGTGAATGAAGGACTTTGGCAGTCATCCCCATTCATAAGGGAGGACCTTCAACAGATCTGGAAACTACAGGCCATTAGTCTGACTAGTCTTATTTGCAAAGCAATGGAAAGACATATCATGAAAATTATCAACAAGGACATAGGATGCCTCCAGACATTGGATTCAGTAAAGTTTGGCTTTGTCAAAGGAAGGTCATTCTTTGCAGAATCGGGTGGACTTCTTTGAAAAGGTCACTAAGGCAATGTTGAGGGGAAAACTGTGCATATTGCTTACTGTGTGAGTGGTTTGCAGGGCTGATGTCTGCAGGCCCTGTGAGGCCTGAATCACTTAACGAACTGGGAACATGCTGAAGATACATTTAGACTGCTTAACTGCTTTGTCTCTCAAATAAACAACAAAAATCAACTGAGGAAGTGTAGGAGATGCGACAGACCTAGGAAAAGGGGCAATAGAGCTGGTATCAGCATCAGATTAAGAAAAGCTCCACTCAGCCCTGCAATTCCTTCTATGCTGCTGGCTAATATAAGATCACTGGATAAAAAAATGGACTTTACCAGGCTAGACATTAACATGAACAGTAAGGTAAGGAACAGCTGTATTATTATATTCAGAGACTTGGCTAAATTCAAATATCAGCGACCAAGTTGTTGTAATAGACAAATTCTCCTTATTCAGAGCAGACAGGTTACAGCCTCTCAGTGGCAAAGCTAAAGTTGTGGGGGGCCTGTATATACATCAACAACTGGTGTGAAAACAATGATGTCATTAGCCATTGCTCAGCTGACATTGAATACCTTACAATTAAATGTCACCCATACTCCTTGCCCCAGGGTTTTTTGAGTATCTTTATAACTGCAGTTTACATACTTCCAAGTTCAAACACTAATGAAGCACTCGCCAGCCTATACCAGTTAGCCTATCATCTGAAAAACAAGAACCCAGAGTGTGTCAACATTTTCGCTGGGATTTCAATTGGACCAAACTGAAAACTGTGCTACCAAGCTACCAGCAGTATGTAAACTTCTCTACAAGAGGTAATAACACACTTGGTCAAGTGTACTCAGATATCAAATAGGCATTCAAAGCAGTCCACCACCCCTATTTTGGTAGCTCAGATCACATTTCCATCCTGCCTATAAAGCAATGCTAGTAAGGGAAAAACCTTTCAAGATGAAAATAAGGATCTGTCCTGAAAGAGCTGTCTCAGCTCTGCAAGACTGCTTTGAATGCACTGACTGGAATCTATCTAAAGAGGTTGACACCACAACTCAAAGAATTAATTTGGATGAGTACAGTGAAACTGTTGTGGGATACATCACAAAATGTAATGAGGATGTCACCACCCTGAAGGATGTAACCATCAGAGCCAACCAAAAAGCCTGGCTCACCAGTGAGGTATATGATTTACTGAGACGTGCAATGCTGCCTTTAAGGCTGGAGACAGAGATGCTTTGAAAAAGGCCAGGGCCAACTTGAACAAAGGTGTGAGAGTAGCAAAATAGACCTGCAGTCTAAAAATACAGATACTTCACTGACCATAAAGATCCTAGGCAGCTGTGGAGATGGATCCAAAACATCACCGACTATAAGCCACAATCCACACATTGTGATGATAACCCAGACTTTTTAAACAAGCTAAACAACTACTTCACTAGATTCAAGGAATCAAATAGAACCTCACCAAAGAGACTACCCACAAATGTAGATGCCACATCACTATGCCTCAACTTGGAAGAGGTACGCAGGAACCTATGTTGGGTTCACCCAGGCAAAGCAGCTGGTATGGATGTGATCCCAGGAACACTACTTACAAACTGTGCAGATCAGCTGGCACCAGTCTTCACAGACATTTTCAAGATTTCTTTCAGCATGGAAAAAGTGCCCAAATGCTTTAAGACCACTGACATCATTCTTCTGTCCAAGAAACCATCTTCAGCATCATTTAATGATTGCCAGCCAATTCCACTTACCTCAATAGTGATGAAGTATTTTGAAAAAATGGTCAAGGATCACATAACATCATGCCTACCTACTACATTTGACTCTTTACAATTCACATACAGGCCAAATAATTCTACTGTGGATGCCATAGCCTTAACACTTCATCACACCTTGGACCACCTGGAAAATAAGGACAGTTACGTACACATGCTGTTCATAAACTTCAGCTCTGCCTTCAGTATGTTAATTCCACGACAAATGACATCTAAGCTGAGTAATCTAGGCATAGAAAATAAAATATGCAACTGGATCCTTGACTTCCTGACTGAAAGGCCACAAATAGTTTGAGCAGGAAAACATCACTCAAACAGCAACACCGGGGTCCCACAAGGTTGTGTACTCAGTCCACTTCTTTTCACAGTTCTAACACATGTCTGCACAGCTATGCATCAGTCAAACAGAATTATCAAATTTGCAGATGACACCACAGTAATTGGCCTTATCAAGAAGGAAGATGAGGGGGCTTACAGGTAGAAGGTGAACCAACCAACACTAAGCTTCTGGTGTCATTCAAAGGGGATGTCTCTCTCTGCCATGGATGACATGATCGACAAACCACAGTGCTTTGCCAGAGATGGTCTGCACCTGTAACCCCTGGGATTCAGGTTACTGGCTAAAGCTCTTGCCACCTCTATAGTGCCTTTTTAGGCATGGCTCAAAGGACAAAACCACCACTGTAACAGATACAAGCATGCAAAATCTGAAGGTACTGCTACTCAATGCTAGAAGTCTAAACCTCAAAATGCACTCTCTCGAGGCACTCCTAAAAATGGAGAACATCAATATCTGTGCAGTAACTGAGACCTGGTTCAAGGCTCCAGAGAGCACCCCTGCAATAAGAGGCTACAACTCTTACCACACTTTTCGGCCACCAAACAGAGACCAAAACACTAAAGGTGGAGGAGTGTCCATATTCAAGAAGGATATTCACACCTCCAGGCTAGTTGCCCAACACAATGCATCTGAAATTCTCCAGGTGCAACTAAGACTAGGTAAGAGTGCAATCTAAATTGTAGCTTGCTACAGATCCCCCACCATGGCCCAAGATTCTCACTACACCTTTCTAAACATACTGGAAAATATTAAGATACAACCAAGCATCCTAATACTGGGTGATTTCAACTATCCTGCCATTAACTGAGAAAACTACTCAGGTACCAACACCTTTTCCCAACGGTTCTTGGAATTCATAAATTCCAACACCCTGGATCAACTAATCCATTGTCCCACCAGGGGCTCCAATATCCTAGACCTGGTCATTACCAACATGGGAGATAGATGCTCCACACCAGTGGTCACCCCTCATTGGTCAGGTCTGACCATAAGCAAATCACCCTTGACATCCACACCCCCCCCCAGTAAGGAAACCTCCATAAAAAACTTCTCCAAAGCCAATTTCATGCTACTCAAGTCAGAAGTGACAAACTTCATGACACCCATGCAGACGGGAGATGAAAGTTCGACTGCTGAATCCTACACTAAGGCACTGTACGAGCACATCCACTCGTGCATGAATCGTGCCATCCCAAATAGAACCAAGACACTCTCCTCCAAAAAAAGGAAGCCAGTCTGGTGGTCCCCTGCCATAAACAAACTATACAACAGAAGGAAGAAACTGTTGCAGAAAAGAGAAAAATCCCAGAATGCAAAAATCTCCCTTACCAGCCTCAGTAAGAAGCTGATATCCTTCATAAAATCCTCCAAAGCTAGTTATGAAAATAAAATTGGCAGAGATTCCAAAGACAACCACAAGGCGTTCTATAGTTATGTTAAGAATCTAAAGGGCAATGCTCAGATCTGCTCTGAGCTACAACAGAATGGCATTAAATATACTGATCCCAAGGATATTGCCAATATCCTGGCAGATCGATTTAGTGCCAACTTCACCCCCTCTTACCCTCTAAAGGCCCCATCTCAATACCAAAAGATTGCCAAATTCCAGTAATCATGGCCACACAGGTAGAAACTGCACTCTCCAAAGCTAAGAATACAGCATCCATGGGACAAAATGACATCCTGGGCTGTGTACTACATGAACTACAAAATGAACTGGCACCTCACCTAAGTGTCATGTTTAATCATAGCCTCACCTCAGGCTTCATGCCCATTGAGTGGTGCATAGCTACAGTTATCCCATTCCACAAGGGAGGGATCCACCTTGGATCCCTACCGTCCCATCAGTCTGACGAGCCTGATCTGCAAGGGCATGGAACGCATTATCATAGAACTTATAAAGAAAGACTTTGCCAACCTTCAAACACTAGACCCCACCCAGTTTGGGTTTGTGAAGGGCCGATCTTGTCTCCTGAACCTGATTGACTTCTTCAAATCAGTCTTCAGAGCTGTGGACAAGGGTAAGGCGGTCCACACAGCCTATCTGGACCTTGCCAAGGCCTTTGACACCATCCCCCACTCTGGAATCATAGATAAACTTACTAAGCTGGGCATAAATCCCTACATCACTCGATGGGTTGCCAACTGACTTACTGACAGAACACAGACTGTAAAAGTAGTCAACTCCAAATCCAGCTCCAGACAAGTGACAAGTGGAGTACCTCAGGCTTCAGTCCTGGGACCGCTCTTGTTTGACATCTACTTCTCTGAAGTACAGGCCAACACTAAGGGACTCTGGCTAACAAAGTTCACAGATGACTGCAAACTGGGAGGCATTATTGAATCCCCAAATGATGTGGATATTCTACAAAAGGGCCTCACAGAAACAAATGCTTGGTGCCATAGCCATGGGCTCAAGCTTAATGCCAAGTAATGTATAGTTATCCCCTTTGGGAAAAAACATGTACCCATGAATTACCACATAGATGGCAGTACACTAAACACTGAAAGTGTGATGAGAGCCTTCGGGACACAGGTGGACAGTGGTCTCACCTTCGATAACCACATCACCGGAACAGTCAGGAAATCCTTCTATATGGCACACCTCATCACTAAGGGCTTTTCATCCAGAAAAAAGGAGGTCATTGTCCCACTGTACTCATCCCTCATTAGACCCATTATAGAGTACAATGCCCCATTTGGTATGTACCTCACAAGACATCTGCAACAGCTGGAAAGGCTGCAGAAATACCTCACTAAAAGAATCACAGGGCTAAAGCAGATGCCCTATGCTGACCATCGAAAAAAACTTCAGCTATACTCTGTGGCATATCGTCTACTCAGAGGCGATCTCTGCTTAACATACAAGGCCATGTCAAACCCTGAGCTGTTGGACATGCTCCACTTAAAGAAATCCCAATCCCTCAGAGCTACATGCTCCAGGGATCTAAACCTTGTCATCACAATGAACAAAACATGCTGGAGGGATAGGTTCCTGACCCAGAGACTCCCCATACTCTGGAATAGACTGCCCATACATGTCAAGCAGAGCACCTCCTTCCCTCTTCAAAAGGAACCTTGACGATTTGATGGGAGATAGGAAATTTACCCCGGGGATCATGTCAGTTGCTCTGCTAGACAGGGGTTCAGGGAAGTAAATATTGTGGAAAGACATATCCAGGGAATTGTTATGGCTAGGCTTGTATAGGCCCTATGGCCTATAGCCTAGTACCAACCTATGAACCTGTGAACCTATGAACTCATTCATTGGTGCACTGACAACAGCTTAGCACTAAATGATGGGAAATCCAAAGAAATCATCATTCATTTTAGGTAGGAGAATAAGCCACACATCCCTATCATCATCAATGTTGCTGCAGTGGAGAGAGTAAATAGCACCAAATTCCTAGGGGTACATATGTCACATGACCTAAGTTGGGCCATAAACACTTCTACCTCATTAAGAGAGCTGAACAATGTCACCACTTCCTTAGGAGACTTCGTAGAGCTAATGTCCCCCCACAGGTCCTACTTACCTTCTATAGAGCCATGATTGAAAATGTACTGACAAACAACATCATTGTCTGGTATGGAAATTACTCTCAAGCTGATCGGAAGGCACTGGATAAGATTAAACAGGTCACAAAAATCATTGGCTCCAACCTTCAATCCCTACAGGACATATATTTAAACCGATGGTATGGTAGAGTCCGAAAACAGTTGAGGGATATACAGCACCGGGCTTATGAACTGTTCAGACTCCTGCCAACAAGAAAGCAGTACAGAAGCATTAGATGCAGGACATCCAGATTCCATAACAGCTTCTTCCCACATGCTATCAGACTGCTGAACAACAAACTCATAGCCTAACCCGCTAAATGGATAAAACATTATTTATGTGCAATATGTCATTGTTATTTAAATAACTCTCTGCATAGCTCACTTTATATGTCTCTATCTGCACAATGAAAAACTGCAAACTGTAAGTTTATGGCATATATTGATGCTGGGTAAGTTGTACGTGTGCCTCTTTCATTTATTTATTTACATTATTTTTTATATATCCTTATATTTCTATTGAGTCTGTTCCCTGTTGTTGTATTTGTTTTGTTTCTGCTGTAAAAAAGCTTTACATTTTTTACTTTGTATATTTTTAGCATCTTATTTTTATTTTTACTATTTAAAGTGTTATTAATTTAATTTATCTTCTTCCTGTAAACTGTCATTCTTGTGGTAAGAGCCTGAGTATCGAGATTTTCGTGCGGTGATACGCACTTTTTCCTCCGTGTTGATCTGTATGACAATAGAGTTTACTTTGACTTTGACTTTGAGCTAGATCTGGCTTACGCATTTGATAAATACCCCACTTGGGCATTGTCAAGAAACTTATAGAACCAGGTATAATCCCCTTTATAAAATGCTGGACAGCTGGCTAGCTCACTGATATTAGCCAGGAGGTAAGAATCGGTGAGGCCACCTTCGCAAAGAGGCTGGTCACCATTGGAGTCCCCATGGCTTTATGCTAGGCCCACTCCTCTTTGGCATCTACTTCTCACATGTCAAAGCCAATGTCAAAGACCTCTGGTTAACCAAGTTTGCAGACGATTACAAACTGGGAGCATTCATTGAACCCCCCAAGATGAGAACACCTTTCAGGAAGGACTTATACAAATGCGTGATGCTAAAGCTGTGCCTTTTGGAAACCCTACCTCCCTGGGTAACTTCATCATCAATAAAACACCCTTAAAAGTCAGGATAGGGAAAGAAGTAGGACCACACATTATTCTATGTAAAGGCAAGCTGAACCTTAAGTTTTCTTTAAAAGAATCATTATCTATAGGAAGCTGTAGGGGGCACTATTTATTTTACAGACAATGGACTTCTGGTCGCAGGGATCTTGTTGGAAGCTAAGCAGTGGGAAATCTCTGCTGCCAACAGCACTATCTTGTTTTTTGTTCACAGTTTATTCAGTGTCTGGATATCCAATGTGCTATATTTTGCTCCATTTTGTATGAACAATGACATTGCAGGAATGCAATCTCAGACGTTGTGCCTCAACATTTCACCTAAAGTGTCTGTAAGCCTGTGACTCAGATGAACTCATGACATATATATAGAGATGTAAATGCTTATAAATTCACACAACAGTGAATCTTTCCTTTCCTGAAAAGGAATACATTATTTCAACATCTCTGACAGTTCTGCTATAATACTCAATATACGTTAAATTACATTTGTATGTATATGTTAAAATCACAGATAAACAAGTATTCTTTCATCTATAACAAATAGTATACAATAGAAAATGATCAATATGTAACAGTTGTTGAAAAGAAACTAAAGGGTATTATAAAGTTTGCAATGATGTGCCATGACTGACAGCCTAAACCCAATGTATAGATTTTTTCAGTGAGATCCTAAGTGTCTCCTTGATTACATAAATGTCTTTTAAGAACCTGACTGTAAAATTAACCATATTAATTAAACTTCCTGTAGCTGCAGTATCTTTAAGCAGCTATACTTTCTTCACATGCTTTTTTTAGGATAGAAGGTATCTCTCTCTCTGTCTTTGATAATATAAATGTAAAGGGGAAAATGCTAAACTTGTAAAGTGTGCTTGCTGAATTCACATTTGCCTTTATTTAAATTAACTTTATTACTCTAAGTTCTTGGAATACATTTCTTAAAATTCTGTTAGGTTTAGACTTGCTTCTGCCACACATAATAATGTCTTCTTGAAAATGTTTCACATCTCTTGCCCTGGTGGCTTAGTTATGGCTGAAATAAGTCCAAGAGCAAAGAGGTCAGTTATTTAGTTCCAAATAAATTAAATTGACATTCTCTATCCATTAAATTCCCTATGAATACCATTTAAAAAAATCCAGCTGTGGAATTTACACTGAATATGATTTTCTTGTGTTTTATCACTTTCATACAAATGGAAAATGTTACTATGTTTGTGAGGTATGTATGGAGATGTATTTGGTGGGGTCCAGATAAGAGGATGAGTTTGCTGAACATCTTGGGGAATTTCATATCTAATATGATGTCACGTACTGTGGGTAAGGAGTTAAATGATGCACTGTTGAAATGGTTTTAATAGTTAATATGATGTCACATACTGTGGGTATAGAGTTAAATGCACTGTTGAAATGGTTTTAATAGTTAATAATATGATGTCACGTACTGTGAGTGTGGAGTTAAATGATGTACTGTTTAAATGGTTTTAATACTTAATAATATGATGCCAAATATTGTGGGTGTGGAGTTAAATGTTGCAGTGTTGAAATGGTTTTAATAGTTAATAATATGATGCCACATATTGTGGGTGTGGAGTTAAATATTGCACTGTTGAAATTGTTTTAATATTTAATAATATGATGTCATGTACTGTGGGTGTGGAGTTAAATGATGCACTGTTGAAATTGTTTTGATAGTTAATATGATGCCACATACTGTGAGTAAGGAGTTAAATGTTGCACTGTTGAAATGGTTTTAATAGTTAATAATATGATGCCACATATTGTGGGTGTGGAGTTAAATGTTGCACTGTTGAAATTGTTTTAATAGTTAATAATCATGATGGCAACATACAGTTTTAATTCATTTGGACAATTTGGTTTTGGAAGGCTGTCTATAGGTGATACCCTTGGTGGTGGTCTACCGCCTCATTTTATGTAATGATGCTTTTTTTCTAATTGAACTAGTTCTGTCTCAGCTTTGGTTGTATTCTGTGGTTTAAATAATGTGTCTGTATTCGAAATGGATTTGGCAATGTTTCAGTTTACTTAGTATTTGATATATGACCATTTTTTTCTGCATTGTGTCTGCTTCAGCATTATCTTTTGTGATGCTTAATTAAAGAATTGGGTTTCTTGTCTATAACTCATTTTTCTACAGTGATGAAATACAAAATTATTTCCTAGTACCTTCTGTAGTGTAAAGTTCAGCTGTAGCTACTATTACATTTAAAGAAATATATCTTTTTTTTATATTACATTGAATGGCAGGGGTTACTTACTGTTGTAGGAAACTATTTTAATATTAGCATTTTAGTAGTGCTTTTGGATCCAGACTGCAGAAAACTACTTAATTTATTACAACTACTACAACTCTAGAAACTAGAATATTCTGTTTATAAGTTCTAATTTCATGATGACACTTCTATATTGAAGTAAGATTATGCAGTTTTTGTTCACGTCCACAACTCACTTTCCACCAATAACTGTAAGAGTTAAACTTGTTTAGCTAAATGGATGATGAGTACTATTTTTATACACATAACTATAATAGGGTCTGTTATTCTTCTTCTTTGTGATTAATAATGGCGAATTTCATAGATAACATGATGCCATGTACAGTATTTTATCTTTTGTTTTAGTCATGGTTAGTGTTTGCTAGTTTTCTTGCAGAACTCCGCTGTTTTATAAATTTAATGTGTGCCATGTTAAGAATGCTCTTAATTAGTGGTACTTTGGCTCAAGCATTTTAATAAATTTGAATCTGAATTTTAATCTTGCCATAACACTGACAATTTTTTGAAATTTGCATGTAAAGAAACATGCAGCAAGAACTTCTATTGGTAGTTTTAATTGCGCTGCATATATTATGTTAGCATTACTTTGTTTGGAACAGGATTTAGCCAATTTTTACTTGAACCCCATTCAATTATATTGCAGCTTGAGTTTGTTGAGAGTCGAGAACCTTGGGAGTAAGGGAGTTTTTTTCCTTATCCCTGAGGTATTTAGCTCCAAGAATGGGAGATCTCAGAGTTAGTATGTGTAGAGAAGTATGATTGTGAGGCTATCGCTTTCCACAGGGGATATGTGGGGGTTTTATGTGTATGGGGAGGTTCCCCCCTGCAAAAAATGCTTCAATTTGTGATCATTGTGAAGGATGAAATTTTTATGGTGTAAACTTGGAATTTTTAAGGATTTTCATTGTAATTATAGTAACGTTGATTGTTATGAACATGATGCATTTACTGGCGTTTGTGGTCCTCTTATTTTCCTCTTCTGTTTATTTTTGTAAGGAGTATTTCCCTTAAAATATGTCAGTTCATTTATGAATTTTGTATTTCTGTACAATTCTCTCAGCATTGTCCATAGCCATCTCTAATGTCTTCCCTTATGCTAACAAACATTTCTGAAGGATCACATTTTTTGAGAGTTTTGCTTCTTAGTTTAGCAGATGCAAAGATTTATATTACTGGTTATAATTTAATTACAAGTATTCATAAAACTGCATTTCTTAGCTATCATTCTAAATCTGATATGGTACACATCTATTTCAGTGATCTTGCATTGCTTTTTTAATTTATAAGTTTTAAATGGGCTAATTATTTGGGTTAGAATAACTAGTCAGTTTTGCTTTAGCCATCAATCCATTTCCTAAACCACTTGTTCTTATGACAGTTTCTTTGTTAGCAAGCTGGCAAGACAGAGCAGACATCTTTATCTTCAACAACTGTCTAAACCTCAACCTTGTGGATCTTGCATTTTTTCAGTTCTATTAAGATGGATGATCTCTCCAAAATGCCATGGGTATGTTGTGGGACTTCTTTGCAGTAAGCTGTGCCTGATATACCTCCAGTGGGAGATGACCCTGGAACATTCTCACTATTTGCCCAAACCATGTCAGCTAACTTCTCATGATGTTCATAGGTTCATAGGTTCATAGGTTCATACTAGGCTATCTGCCCGAGGGCATTTACAAGCCTAGCCCATAGTTTTGTGGCTTACGCCACCCCTTTAGTATGGGGAACTATACCCATTATTTTGCTGTGCCTCTGTTGAGCAGTGACACTGAGGTAATCCCTGGGGTATATCTGCGATCTCCCATCCATTGGTCAAGATTTCTCTTGAACAAGGCCAGCGAGGTGCTCTGCCTCACATATACCGGGATGTGGAAGAACAGTGGCTCTAGTCTGACATTCTTCCAGATTGCCAGACTTCTCAATCTGTTATGGAAGTGAGCGAAACATTTCCTGTCAATAAATCTCTTTTTTGCTACTTGTGTCTGTGAGCTCACATTTCTGGTAATTTCCTGGGTTTTGGCACCATAGGACAGGACTGGGATGAAGAGTGATAAATAAACTGAGAACTTCATGCTAGACCTCAGCTCTTGCTTCATTACTATTGTCCAATACAACACTTTCAGTACTGATACCATTGCACCCAACTGCTCTTGAATTACCTGATCTTATGTATCCTCATTCAGAAACAAGACTCCATGATACCAAAACAGCTCCCACATCTTTTCTACAGTTACTGCATTTATTTGTTTCAACTGCAACGGTATCATATATATTGTATAATGTGCTATATATAAAATATCTTTAAGTGTAGTGTTTTCTATTTCTCAAAAGAGTATACCAACTTTTGCATTTTGGATCAAGGACAGCCTGTTTGCTATCAAGATCAAATTATGGCAGGGATAGTTGGTGCATTACCATTTTTGTAAAAATGACTGAATATACTTTTTGTCTGTAAGTTACAGTTGTCTGATCCAACAGTAACAGACCCTCTGACAATGAACTGTACAGAATAAATAAATCACCAGAAAAAAACACAAAATCTGTACAGAAACACAGCTGAACCAGTAACAATAGTAAAAACCAAGCCAAGCTTTAATAGAAAAGGTAAGCCCTTTTACAATTACAATATTGTTTCATCAGACCACAATAGCAATAACACACTAGAATTTTAAATAGTTCAAACATTCACAGTAATTATTCAATTAACCAATCAAATCAAGATAACACATTCTCATATTCACATTTAAAAATGTACGCCCTCCTATAAAACTAAACCATAAAAACAAATCAGCAATTTCCCTTTATCTCTTAAGCTTCCTTGCTTTCAAAATTGGTTTCAAAGAAACAAAATCATTAAGTCCATGACCCTTGTGTGCACTAAGCCTAAAAATCCAATGTAGCCCTACACGTTCCATTTCATTAATTATATCTCCCATCCTGACATCCTCCTGTACAACCTCTTTGAAACCAAATATTTCCATGTTTGAAAAGATTTAGCAGTAAGGAGCAATTTGAAATTTCTAACAAAGTTGGATTCAGTGTCATCCAAAACACAGTTAAAATCACCACCTAGTATTAAATTTCCCTTATAATCATTTATTATAAAATCAAGGTGTTTTTCTAGCCAATTTAACTCACATTCCCGGAAACCAGTCTAAATCAACCACGGTCCATATCCTATCTGTGTATTTTAAAATAACTAAAGTGAATAAACCCTCTTTTTCTTCATGTTTAAATAAAATCCCTTTTTTCCATAAAATAGCTACTCTTCTTTTTCAGATTTGAAAGAACATTAAGCTAAGGTCAAATATTTATTTAATTTCCAATACTGATTACCATTTCCTTAAGAAAAATGTGTCTTTTCGAGGAATATGACGTGGTTATTTAATTCTAAATATTGTAGTAGATTTGCCCTCTTTTAGCATTATTTAAACCTTTAACATTTAATGGTAGTAACTTTAATTCCATATTATAGAATAAAGAAGAAAAGTTTTATTAAAATTAAATATATTTATGCTAAGAAAAAAAATAATCTGAAAAGATTATCTGTAAGCTTGTGTTTAATATATGAAGAAAGGGGTCTCAGGCATAAAGATTAATAATAACAACAGAAGTTTTTTTCAGTCCATAAAAACCTATACATGGAATAACTATAATTTCTAGTCTTCATCTTAGAAAATAAAAAAAAAATCTGAAGACTAACATTCTCTAACTGCCCAAGAAATAGAAAAGCAAAGAAATAAATTTCTATATCATATTATCAGACCTCTGCAGTAAAAGACTAACATATTTGGGAATTAACTAAGGAAAATGGTTTATATACAATATCATAATTGAGACGGTAACAATATATCAATAGGTAACATCAGTGTATTAATACTCCTATTTCTTCCTCTTAACCTTTAACTGAAATTTACTACTTACATTTCAGAATTTACATAATAATGTAGTATTTCTGTATAAAATGAATATAGAATAATATTTTTTATTCTTCCTCTTCTTTTTTCTTTCCCATCCCCTTTGATATAATTACAAGTAAACATATAACATTATGTAATGTTATTATTAATATAACAGAAACTGAAACCATATAAAGTTAAAATATTTTCCTACTTAGACTCATGTGTGATGGTACAAAAACCTGTACTACAACTAGTTATTTGAGAAATAAAATGTCAACCTTGCAATTATATAACTGTACAATATAACAAAGCAATGTATTGAGTATATTCATCATCTCCTTTCGGCTGTTCCCGTTAGGGATCGCCACAGCGGATCATCTGTTTCCATTTCTTCCTGTCCTCTGCATCTTGCTCTGTCACAACAACTACCTGCATGTCCTCTCTCACCACATCCATAAACCTTATCTTAGGCCTTTCTCTTTTCCTGTTACCTGGTAGCTTCATCCTTAGCATCTTTTCCCCAATATATTCTGCATCCCTCCTCAGCACATGTCCAAACCAACATAATCTTGCCTCTCTGGCTTTGTCTCCAAACCTTCCAACCTGGGCTGACCCTCTAATATACTTATTCCTAGGTAATTATATACTAAGGAAGTAAATTATTGCACATGTTACTATGATATACCTTTATTTTTTCAGGAGACAATGTGTATCCCTGTGTTCTGGTTAATAACACCTGTATGCCACACTCAGCTGTCTAAAGAGGATGTGTACAGTTAAGTATGTGGCAATAGTAGGAATGTGATGTGCAATTGTTTGGGTTAAGGAAATCCCAGTTTATGTGTCTGAACACATCCAGTGGTGCTCTACAGAGCACACCTAAGAAAACATCTAATGTTGTCAATATGCATATAGTCTTACACAGTATTATAACATTAAAACAGGGTGGTGTTAGGAAAATGTATAACTGCAATGCAATATGTAGGCTTAGTGCATTGAAATATAAAACTGCAATATGCAGGTTTAGTGCATTAAGGGTTAAAAGGAGTTAATACATTTATTCTGCTTATTCTGTGTGAAAATATGCAGCTGCTAGAAGCTCTGAAAAAAGAACAATGGATGTCTGTAAATCCACCATGGTCAGCAGAATGTGTATTGAGGCCAGGACTGTACCTTGAATGTATCATATCAGAACTAGAGAAAGAATTGTGAGAAACTAAGGAAAGATGAAACAAGCCCAAGGCCAGGTTGTTTTTCTCAAATATGTTTTTGCAAGACAGCAATTATCTGACCATGTCAGCAGCAAATCTAATAATAGCATCTTTCTGTGAACTTGCAGAAAACTGCATAAAAACTGTAGGCTGAATTATGGAAAATCAGACAAACCTTGTACCTACATGCTTTGTCTCCTTGCTGCAAGTAATAAAGGGTGCCTTGCTTGAACCTAATGTGCATTGATCTTTGTGTTTTCTTTTACAGATTGGTCCTTCCGACCGGAAACCCTCTCTTCACCTCAGATCAGATGGCCAGGTGGCTGAAACCGTAAGGGGAAGAAACCAAATTGGTTCTTTTTATATGTAAAGTCCTCTGACTGAATTGTCGTCAAAAGAGGCCAGCCACTTTCTGATCTGTGACTGAAGGATGGGTTTTCCGTGAATCGGCAATCAATCACGTGGGCTCAGGTAAGGTGAATCTACTTTTTTTTTCTGTTTCAGGATCAGGGACTAGATGTGTATTGTTTTTTGTCAGATTGTATTTTTCTTACAGTCAGGGATAGAAAAGGTACTGTCTTGTCATAGATCAGGAAAAACAGAATAAGTAGACTTTAGGCAGTCATTCTGAAGAGACTATAACAAAATCCGTGATACACGTTAAAACTAGAGAATCAAGGTGAAGTTACATAACAATCAAAGGTAAAGAAAAATGGGTAATAGCTGTACAAAAACACCCCGAGACCCACCATTAACGGAAGATGCAAAATATATGCAGTCACAACACGCAGACGTTAGATACTTTTCAAAATGGGTTATTAAATACGAATTTGACGGAAAATTAGAAAAAATCATCACTCATCAAATTTATTAAACAACTTAAAATTGATTCTAAAGGTCAGGTAAAAAAGCAACGACAGTTAGGAATTCCCCAGGCACACAGGTGGCTGGAGGAAGTAAACCATAGGGACCAAAAGAACAAGGATTCAAAGACAATGTTTTTAGATAGGGAGGATAACAACCTAGTAATAGTATCAGCACCTCCACCTCCCCCTCCCTTACCAGAATATGGAGCGAGTAGACAGGTTGATCCACCCCCACTATATCCTGTGGTCACTGAGGATAGGGATGCTATAAAACTGAAACTAGCTAAAATAAGGGATCCCATTGAAACTAGGTCCCAAACAAAAGCAGGTAATCAAGAGTCATGGCAGAAATCTAAAGACACACAATCTGCGGGAGAAGAAGAAGAGGAAATATGTCCACTCATAGAAGTACCGAACCCTCAGGCAGGGCAAAATAATCAGGATCCAACCATCTTAGTATATAGACCCTGGACTCCGGAAGATATCCGGAAAGCTACAGAAGGGATTCCCCATCCGAAAATTAATTTTAGAAAATTTTCAGACGATTTACAAGGAATGAGGCTAAGTTATCATTTAAATGGGGAAGAAATAGAAAGGGTAGTTCGACAAATTGTAGGGCCAGATTGGTACATGATTTGTGGCAATTGGAATCCTTGTGATGCTGAACAAAAACCCCTTCCTCATAGCAGTGCAGATTTAGATGCTAGAGTAAAAGGACTTACAGACCGCATCTCTGAAAAATGGAAACCTAGGGCAGACTGGATGTGCATTAATCAATGCATCCAACAGGAGGGTGAGACAGTTGACCGATATTTCGATAGGCTGCTGGAATGTTTTAACAACCACTGTGGGATGCAGGTCCCTGAAGACCAAAAACAAGATTCCCCATATGAACAGCAGTTGAAAAATGCATTTTTAAAAGGTAGTAGTGCACCTATAAGCAGTTTTATTACAAAACCTATGGTTGATCATCGAACTAGCAGGCTACAATCACTACTCAAATATGCTAGGCATGCTGAAAGGCATTTCAATAGCAAAAAGAAAAAAAAGGCTCAAGTATTTTCTGCAGAGGACAGAACAGAAGTTTATGTAGTACACCCCGGGAAGGAGGGCAGGAAAAATGCACAGGGAGGTAGGCAGTCTGATCAACGATCAGAAGACTTTGAAGGACGTAAAAAAAGGGGTGAATGTTTCAAATGTGGTAAAAAGGGACATTTGGCAAGGGATTGCAGGAAAAATAAGAAAGCAACAATGGAAGACAAGGAAGGTGAAGACTGACTATATGATAGTCAGGAATCATTAGAAGGGGCTAGTGCAGAAAGGACAAATGAGAATGTGAAAAGGGAAATAGAGGAAGTACAGGGAATTGATGACGGTGAAGTAGAAGATGAAGTACTAGACTTGGCTTTATTGAGCTTGGAGCTCTACTTAGCAGATACTAAACCAGAAGTTATACTTTCAGTGGAAGGCAGGGAAATCAAATTTTTGTGCGACTCAGGGGCATCACGAACCCTGATACACCCCTCCAAATTGCCAGAAAACTCAGAATCATCCTACTACATATTAGTCAAAGCAGCTAATGGGCAGCTATATCAGGAGCCCCTCTCCCGCAATATTACAATAACTGATCCTGTTTCGGGATTGACACAGAAAAGTAAGATTGTAGTTTCTGCAAAGTGCCCAGTGAATCTCTTGGTCAGGGATCTCATGCAGTTATTTGGCATAGCAGTAGTCCCAACCATGCAGGGAATAGAAGCACAGCGACAAACTGACACCTTTACGGTGCAATCGGGAGGTGAAATATTTTATTGGTATAGTCAGGATTTGGTCACAACTGGTCCAGGGACTGTGACCAAGGAGCTGATGAATGTAGCCATCAGTAAGTTTCCCTCCCTCGACATTGATAAACAACACCTGTTACATTGTACCCTATATTTTTGTAATACACCAGGACCTGATAAGGAATATGAAGAAAGATTATTTAAGAATCATACAAATAGATTGGTACTGCGTAACCTGTACTGGGACACAGAAGGGACTAGTGTAGTCAGCTGTTCGCTGCCCCAGGAATTTTTAACACTTTATAAATCTAATCGATTACCACATATTAGCTTGACCACAAATAAAAATATACAGTGGGCAGACCTAGGGGAGAAAGCCACAAGATGGGAGAAACAAACAGAACTGGAACTGTCAGGACAGGGAATACAAGTACAGAAATTGAATTGGGTGACACAGACCAACCCAGCTGTGCACCTGCATTCTCTCGAAGACAGCTGATGGACACTCCTACTGAAGGAGGAAGAAAACGCCTTGCGAGATATACCAGAGACTCTCTGGTCAACAGGGAAATCAGATGTAGGACTTATCCGTACGGCAGGGCCAGTTAATATCACACCGAAATCAGCATTTAGACCACAGAAAAGACAATACCCCTTAAGGAAAGATGCAGAGGCAGGGATAAAACCTATTATAGCAGCATTACTTAAGGGAGGGGTGCTAGTGGAATCTCCCAATTCTCCGTGTAATACACCTCTATTTCCAGTTAAAAAAGCCAATGGAGAATGGCGTATGGTCCAGGATTTGCAAGCTGTGAATGACGCAGTAGTACCAAGGGCGCCTATAGTGCCAGATCCACACACTCTGTTAAATAACTTAAAACCTCAACAAAAATATTTTTCTGTGGTGGATATTGGTAATGCATTCTTTTCAATACCGATACACCCAGATAGCCAGTATTGGTTTGCATTTACATTTCAGGGGAAAAAAATACACATATACGCGACTACCATAGGGATATTGTGAGAGCCCTACGATATTCTCACAAGAAATGTCAAGTAACATGGCAAGGTTTAATCCACCAAAGGGTAGTCAGGTCTTACTTTATGTTGATGACATTTTGTTGGCGGCTGCCACCCTGCAGGATTGTAGGGAAGATACCGTAGCACTTCTACGATTTTTCACTGCTGAGGGACATAAAGTAAACAAAGATAAGCTGCAGCTCTGGAGAAAACAGGTTAAGTACCTAGGACATGTGATATCCAAGGAAGGTAGAACTCTAGATGAAGACAGAAAAGTGGCAATCTTGCAGGCACCAAAACCCACCACCAAGAAGGAAATAATGTCCTTCTTGGGAACGACTAATTTCTGTCGAAGCTGGATTCCAAACTATGCCTTGGAAACTGCACCCCTAACTGATCTTATATATAAGACGCCTACGGCAGCGCAGGAGTTGTTGCAATGGACATCAGAGGCAGAATCTGCCTTTTGTAAACTAAACAATTAATAGCGTCTAGTTCTGGGATTACCAAATTATCATAAACAATTTTTCCAGACTGTAGACTGCAAGCAGGGTTATATGACATCAGTACTAACACAAAAACGTGGGGATAAGCAACGCCCCATTGCTTACTATTCATCACAATTAGACCCAGTGGCACGGTCCTTACCCCACTGTGTGCAGGCAGTAGTTGCAGCAGCGATGGCAGTGCAAGCTTCGGCCTCAGTAGTCTTGTTCCACCCCCTCACTCTGAGGGCACCCCACGCAGTCGCAATTATTTTGCTACAAGAAAAGGTGGCATATCTTTCCCCTGCTAGGCATCTCTCCTGCATGACTATATTGTTGAGCCAACCTCATATGACAATTGAATGATGCATGACTTTGAACCCTTCTACTCAGCTCCCGACCCTTGCAGACGGCACATCGCATCGCTGCCTGCAGGTAATCGAGCAAAAGACATTACCTAGAAAAGATCTCACAGATCTGACATACTAAGTGAATGGCTCGTGCAAAAGGGGTCCTGCAGGACATAACCTAGTAGGATATGCAGTAGTCTCTGATACTGAGGTTGTAGAAGCAAAATCCTTACCACACAATTTATCTGCACAGGCATCAGAATTGATTGCCCTGACACGGGCATGTACCTTAGCAAGGGGTAAATGTGTAAACATTTTTACTGATAGCCAGTACGCTTTTTCCACTGTACATGTGTTTGCACAACAGTGGAAAAACCGGGGAATGATAACATCTACTGGCAAACCTATAAATCATGCGCAGTTTATTTTAGATCTTTTAGAATCTATTCAGTTACCTCAGAAGGTGGCCATTTGCAAATGTGCAGCTCACACCAAGCAACAAGATAGGATTTCAAAAGGTAATGCAAGAGCTGATACAGCTGCAAAACAAGTAGCTACAGAAGTATTTCTTTTAAATGAGTAATTACAACCCTCTGAAATTCTGAATCTGGATATGTTAAAAACAATGCAGACACTCACTACGCAAGCTGAAAAACAGCAATGGATAAAACGAGGAGCAATCCTTGAAAAGGGGTTGTTCATCTCTAAGGAAGGGAAACCAATACTACCCTCTAATTTGTTCCGCTATGCGGCATTGTTGAGCCATGGGCAGTGCCATGTCTCAACAGGGGGGATGATACAGTTGGTAAACCAGGTGTTCACAACGTACTAATTTACAAACTATTCTAAAAAATTTTGTTTAATGTGTCAGATTTGTAAAAAACACCATGCACAGGGGGAGATAAAGCCCAAGCAAGGGAGTTTTCCACACCACCATATCCGTTTCACACTATCTGTATGGATTTCATAGAATTGAACAAATGTGAGAATAAGAAGTATTGCCTTGTCATTATAGATATGTTTTCCAGATGGCTGGAAGCCTTTCCAACCAAAAACCCAGATGCAGCTACAGTGGCAAAAGTACTTGTTAAGGAAATTATTCCTAGGTTCGGCATTCCGGAGAGAATCTATAGTGACAATGGTACGCACTTTGTAAATCAGACCTTTACAACAGCTAAGTAAGTTTTTTAGTATTTCTTTAAAAAATCATTGTGCATATCATCCACAGTCTGCAGGGCTGGTTGAAAGACATAATGGTATACTGAAAGGCAAACTGAGGAATTTGATAGCTGAGACAGGGAAAACCTGGCTGTACTGTTTACCCCTGGCACTGTTGAACATGAGAATCGTCCCTACAGCAAAACGACTGACTCCTTTCGAGAAGCTGTATGGGACGGCTTATTATACACCCCAGTGGAAACCTCTCATGTCATCAGACCAGGAAGCTGATTTTACGTTAGCTGAATATATGAAAAAGTTGTTGAGTTCTAAACATCTGTTGCAGTTTAATTCTGTTTCAGGTCAAAAACAAACCGAAACATCGGAAGTGGCAGTGACGCCAGGAGACTGGGTGTGGATTAAAATCGTGAAGTGAAAGAACTGGGCATCGCCAAAGTGGGAAGGTCCCTACCAGGTGCTTCTTTCAACACCTACTGCAGTCAAAATAGCAGAGCGAGCTTCGTGGATACATCTGACGCACTGCAAGTTGGTGAAGAACTTTGAGCTGGACAGAGACCTTACCTCTCCATCAGGACCCTAAGCACAAAAGTCTGGCTACAAAGGGGGGGGTCAAATCAATAGGAACTGATCCATCTCAAACCCAGTGAAATAATCACCAGTGCTAAGGTCCTATAGGGCAGAGAGTAAGATCACGTGTCCTAGGCGAAGATGACGGAAGCAAGAAAGATCCAAATACATCTGTTTGGAGGAACCAGAGAAAACAGGAATGCAGAGCAATCATTCCCGCAGAAATATTGCATGACCATCCTGTTAACTGTACTGGTAGCAATAATCTTTTTATTGTGGCTATTTCACTTCTCTGCCACACAAGTAGAATGAATTAAACATGCAAAGTGGCAACCAAATTTCAATACTTATCAGGGTATTAAGCACGCTTATGCAGACACCCTCAATATCTCCAATTGCTGGGTCTGTGCAGCTATTCCTACTGCACATGGAGAAATACCTTTAATACAGATACCCTTAAATATGAACCAAACCTGGAAAGCACTGCTGAAAGATGCAGTGAATGTGACATCAATTAAAAGAGTGACCCTATTCTTACCCAAGGCAAAAAGAGGAACAGTGTACTTTCAAAACTATGGAAAAACAGAGGTTGTAAATAGCACCTGTAACATGACAGTGATACATTACTGTACTGGAAATTCCTGCACCATGACAAATGAAAGCCAACAATTGCAAGTTGGCAATAGCAATGACTCCATTGAAAGAAAGAAAACGGTTGATGAAAATCAAATTGTGTATAGTAAAATGTTCTGGGCTATGACCCAACAAAAGCCCAGCAACTATAAATTCAGCAACATCTCAGTTGCAATTCCTGACTGATACTTTGTTTGTGGTGATAGAGCATATAAATGGCTACCAGGCAATTGGTCTGGAAGCTGTTTTCTGGCATATCTGATTCCAGCAATACGACATGTATTGACACTACCCCAGGGGAAAATTCGAAATGTTCGAGAAATCAAGAAACCCGCTAATCCGGTGGGACAAGTTGATGCATCCTGGATATATCACCATGATTTAACCCATGTGAATGACAAAGGACTGTTGCACATGGATTTGGGTGATGGCGTCATATCTTGGGTGGGCATAATACCAGCATACAGAGCAGTGAAATTGATCTGGGAGCTGAGAAAACTATCCAAACTTCTTGAAACAATGAGTAATGTGACTTTTTCCGCCCTAGAATTGGTGACTGATGAACTCACAGCCATGAGGACAGTGGTGCTTCAAAATCGCATGGCTCTCGACTTCACCCTAGCGGCGAAAGGAGGTTTGTGCACTTTAATCCAGGAGGAGTGCTGTTCGTTTATTCCTGACAACAAACATGAAATAGACAGCCATCTCAAATTAATTCAGCAAGTGTCAGCTATGACCAAACCAGGACCGAATCCATTGACAGACTTTTTCCAAAAATGGTTCGGGGTTTGGGGCAGCATCTTGATGAACATTCTGATTGCCATCTGTGTAGGGGCAGCCTTACTGATGGTGTGTGGATGCTGCTGCATCCCCTGTATAAAAGGACTAGTTGAAAATTTCATAGACACTTCAATTTCAAAGACTTTATATCAGAATGTTGAGTTAGAGGTACTGATTAAAAGCTGAAGAAATACTTTCACAAGCTTGAACTGAATGACTCTGTAACTGCAAATCCTGAGTGGGAAATGGTTAAGGGAAGAAAAACTGTTTATGCTTGTTTTGAAAGTAGAATAAAGTATTAAAAGGGGGGAAATGTTAGGAAAATGTATAACTGCAATGCAATATGTGGGCTTAGTGTATTGAAATGTATAACTGCAATATGCAGGTTTAGTGCATTAAGGGTTAAAAGGAGTTAATACATTTATTCTGCTTATTCTGTGTGAAAATATGCAGCTGCTAGAAGCTCTGAAAAAAGAACAATGGATGTCTGTAAATCCACCATGGTCAGCAGAATGTGTATTGAGGCCAGGACTGTACCTTGAATGTGTCATATCCGAACTAGAGAAAGAATTGTGAGAAACTAAGGAAAGCTGAAACAAGCCCAAGGCCAGGTTGTTTTTCTCAAATATGTTTTGCAAGACAGCAATTATAATGGTCTTCTGCTCTGAGATATTGAGGTCTTCCCCAAGATATGCAGACAACTAAGCAGGAGCACCAATAGGATACAAAAGCTTATGGCCATGAAGGTCTTGAGGAGGAAGAAGAGCAGCACATGAGAATAAGGCATGTGTGGTATGTCTGTACACAAGCAATATAGGACGGTGAAACTGTACAATATGGAAAATCATGGCTGCACTGGTATCTCTGCCTTGACATTTCTTTTCTGGCATATGCATATATTGAAAAGCTATGGCATCAAACACTGGCAGTTTAAATAACATGACTGGAAGTCTAGTTATCTGCACAAACATCAGGGTGTACATAGTACATGTAGCCACAGACATACACAATTAGAATGGATGTTCCATCATTGCACACATACACGTGGACTACATCCTATGACATAGATACCATAATGCAATGCTGATGTTACCTCACTTTTAGGTCCCCATATTCTTAGGTTTATGGGTAGCTGATAAAGTTTCAGCCTGACTTTTGAGAAGGTTAATTATATAACCCAATAACATTCTTAACAGGTACCTCACTCACCCTTAATGCTGGAGGACCAAAAGGCTGTGGGGTCTATTCCAACTCTGGGTGATTGTATGTTGACATTGCAGTGAAGCATTTGATGGTTGCTGTAGTTTTGAAGTGTTTGGGGTGGCTAGGAGGGTGATGACACATGATGGCACAGTTTCGGTCTCTGACAGCCCCACCTGTGTCTCGGCAGTATCATCATCATCCTCAGTGTCCTTATGGACACCTACCTCAAGTTTGCATGCAGGAGGGACCCTGACCCACCTTGCCATCTGTGGGGGAAACAAACACACACTTTAAGACCTGTACAGCATTGCATAACAGTATGCACATTTACACACACACACACACACACACACACACACACACACACACACACACACACACACACACACACACACACACACTCACAGTCACAGTCACATACACACAAACACACACACACACACACACACACACACACACACACACACACACACACACACGCACACACGCACACACGCACACACGCACACACACAGTCACACAGTCACAAACACAATCACCCACACAGTCGCAGTCTCTCACACACACACACACACACACACACACACACACACACACACACACACACACACACACACACACACAAACACACCCACAAACACTGACAGTCCACCTTACTACCTCCCTTGCCCTGGGTTTACAGACAGTCCCACATTCAGTTACATATGTTCGCCATCCTGCATGGCACTTGCTAACATAAACTCATTAATACTACCTATTAACATATCATGCCTCTCCATGCCTACACGTGTGATCACAACACATGACCTGTTTCTCCATCACCTCCCTGACTTTGGTGGAGTAGGTTGTACATGGCCCCACTGCTGTCATCCAATATTACCCTGTGTATGTCCAGTCATGGTGTACATGGCCCCTATATGGTTGGGGCTGCTACATTCACTACATATGTCACACACCGGTGCCTCATACTACAGTCTTGCTCAGTCCATGCCACATCTGCTGCACAATCAACCCATCATGCGGACAACAGTAATACCTGGATACACTCACTGATGTGGTCTGGTATTTCCCCATTGCATTAGTAGTGCTGCATACGTGGGTAGCCAGTTATCTATCTGCTGCTGGCAATATGATGTATGTACCTGGTATGTACTTTCCCTCTCAATGCATGTTCTGTGCTACAGACCTTGTTATGCTATCAGCTGTCCTGTGTTCACATATCGGACAGGCTGTCCTGGTGTCTCATGTGGCACTACATGTACAGCAAAATCTCAAGGAGAAGTACTGCCATGTAATCAATACCAACTATTGCCTGTGCATACATGGACACCTGCACAGATACACAAGTACACACACATCAGACATGCATCAACCACACGCTATCAGATTGCACTTACACACGCATTCAACACCCCCACCCACACACACACCTACATATGGGGTTGCACACCTTTTGCACACACAGCCCTCCCATTACTCTTCTGTCAGCATGCATTACATCTGGTGCTCAACAACATGCAGTGCAACTATAGTGACCTCATGTTAGCGACAGTATACATGTGTGTGATGCATGGGCTATGCTGGTAGGTGATGGCCCTTCCCCTTGTTAACACTGCACCCATGTACAAAGTGTTACTGTCGACCTGTTCTGCACCCTGCCTTGTACTGTGCACCATACCACACAGGTGTACAAACCATTGCTGCTTATGTAGTACTGGGTCTGTTATGTCAGCCCCAGTGCTCACAGTCCCTGTGTGTTACAGCACCTTATACCTGGGATAATATGTAAAAAGATATAATTTGTGATTGCCTGATGTCTGCTTTACAAATCACAACATCAACAGTGCATGTATGACCAGTACAGGACTATTACATTGACACCCCCCAGACCTTACCATGGCTGTGGGGAGTGCCCTACACATGTCCCAGAACTCTGCATGGTTGCAAAGTCTACTCATGTGCACATCCCTTGGAGTACATACACTGCTGTCACTATTGCTATGGGGTCAGGGTTACGTCTGCCACAGGTACATAACCTGATTGTGTGCAGATACAGCCATGAGAGTGTTGTTTCACACATGTCCCTAGTGTAGGCCGTGTGTCCTGCCATACTTCTCATACTCGTGGACACATTGCACAATGACAGGATGTTAGTTATCTTGCATGTGTCTGTTATACCCTTCCGATACCCCAGCATGGTCACTACTGTGATGCAGTGCATTTCACAACAACAAAATGTGAACATGTACAGCATGCAGTATAGGTAGATGTGTTAGATGTGTGCATGGAATATCCCATAGCCATTACATGCACAGTGTCTTGTCATGCATGAACATGAACCATACTCACTGGCTACAAGGCTGCTGCTGTGGTGGTATCCTGGAGGGACCTACATAAGAGTGTGAGAAAGTTGTTGTCAGTAACCACAGCTGTGGCATTCGTAAAGAGTGAGTGCAGCATCACGGTATATCTGCAGTAAGGCTCCACAATACTACAGCTTATGCATGTCTGCTTATTACTACTACACAGCAACAGACTATGTATATGACATCTCAGATTTGCATGATGTACCTGTACATATGCAGATGCATACACGAGTGGTGTACTGATGTGCCCTGGGGCCTTACCTGCATGGTCCTCAGCCAGTGTGTCAGTGGTACCCACCTCCACAATGTGCCCTGCCAGTTGTTGGTGCTGCAGGTGGTCAGGTGCCATAAAGCTCTTGAGTAGCTCCTCCACACGAGTGAGGGGTGGATGGGCAGCTTGCCCCCCCCCTGTTGTGAGGTGGTCTCCCCATAACAGCAGCTGCACGCCAACGTACATGGTGAAGCAGGTCGCTGCAATGATGCCGGACCTGCTCATATCTGCAGTTATGCAGTCCGACATCATTGACCCTGTGGACTAGTTCGTTCCGCAGGGTGGCCCTCTCCTGCTGATCATCGGCTGTCCATCCAAACAGCTGTTCATAGTGCTGTACCAAATGTTCAATAATGACTTCTATTTCAGCAGCACTGTAAGCTGGCAAATGGATGTGGGGCATCCTCCCTGGAAGACATAAAGATGGAAACAGGTCAGAGCAACTCATACAGCAGGGTTACCATAGTTATTAATACACATCTTTGTCTCCCCCACCATATCAGCTACAACAAACCATTCACAGAATGCAAATGGTATGTCGGCTGCTTACCTACCATTGGGACATATGTTGTATTGTACCAAGCTTTGTGCTATGTGTTTGTGCCATGCTTTGTGCTATGTGTTTGTAGCCATGCTCCTTGTGGAGACACTATCTCTGCTGGCCTGTTACAGACTGTTTCACCTGCATGCCATTGTCAGTGCCACTATATATATATATATATATATATATATATATATATATAGATATATATATATATATATATATATATATATATATATATATATATATATATACGTATATGTGTAGCTATATCTTGTGGGTGTTTATATACCTACATCTTATATGACTGTCTGTATATCTGAAGACACACCTGTCTAATTATATGTCACACAGATATTTATCTATATGTGGGGTGCATACAGACATCTGGTCCACATTCTGTAACTGTCTTTCATTCACAGCTACACTGTTCTGCCTTACTGCAACACAGCCAGGTGTCACATATGAACACAGACTAACATTAGGGTGGTATATATAGTGACAGATTGCTGGTAAGCCTATTATACACCTATGGCATTTGTGCATGCTGCATTAGACATTAACATGACTATCTTGCATGTGATGTGCTCTGACACCCATGTGTCTATCATGACGGCAGCTATTGCCCACACTAACCTACCAAACACACATATTATGGCTTAAATCTTTGTCATTAATTGCTGATCTGAAACAGTTCGTGGGTATGTCCCACTGCCTACAGGGACAGATAGTATTGTCCAGAGCAGTTGTTCAGCAGAACTTCATTACAGGGACAACTACAGATGGCACATATAAATCATTCCACATCATATTTCCCATTATTCTATACTACATACTACTTTCAATTATATACATATATGTTTTACATACCTGTCATTTTTTTTTCTGGCAGCTGTGACAGCTTGTTGTTGTTTAAGGTTTTCTTTTTTTTTCTTTCCTGTCTCTCTCTCTCCCTCTCTCCCTCTCTCTCTCTCTCTCTCCACTAGAGTGATTGAGCTGGTTTGAATGGATTGCATAATGGCTTTTGTAAGTGATGCACATGATCAGGTGATGGGCTCTGCACCAATCAGTGTGGAACAGTTGCTAATTGCATGCAACCTGCTGTGTAGTACTTCAGATAACCACTGTCATGGAAACCCAGTACTATAAAATACTGACTCATATGGGCGTTGTTCCTTAACCTTTCCAGAATGGAGGACATCCTTCCTGTATGTGGGCAGCAGTGTTAGAGACAGCAGGTTGCAATATCTCTTACAGCAGGAATTGCACACACAGGCCAATTACACATTCGTATAAGGTTCCAGACCTACAGACAGAGTGAGTAGTGTTGTTATGTGCATTGTATATTGCTGGTCTTGCAGTGTTTGTGTGTACATAGTAGTTTAGGATGGAATGCAGTCTGTCTGCATAGCTCTGAACTGTGGGCCTATCCACATGATGGCCAGTGGATTGTCTGTTTGGTTTGGTCTGTGCACTACACAGGTCTTGCTCTACATATATCACTGGCAGTCTGTATGTTGCATGCTATCAGTGCATGGTTACATCCATTTGTGTTTCTGATGTCGTATTCCTCCAGAAGGGTATGTTGCAACAAATTCCGTAACACTAGCAATTTCCAGGATGTGTAACAGCAATATTGCAAGTATGGCCCTGTGTGCCTGCCTCTGGCCTCCACATATACGGCAGGCTTTGTCCTGCTGTGATACAGTTAGGGGTTGTTGGGTAATGGCCTATCATTATTTACTACTAGCATTCCTGCTACCATCCCAGTCATATCGTGGACTCCCACAAAATATGTTGGTCAGGGTCCATACATGTGACCGATACATTGACATTACCACAACTAATGCATTCCCCCCTAGGGCTTGACTACAAGGTGTAATTGGAGGCTGCTGAAATACATTAGTAATTGTTGACTGTTACCTATTGTGAAGGCAAATCCTTTGTCTACTGTTGTACTAATTAAAGGCCTTGGCCTGGACAGCATAGAATGTTATATATCCACATTGCTTGCATCTGCTCTTTTGTGTGGGCCTTGCATTCATCATTGATTACATATTTCAGACTTTATGTGCTATAAGTAATTGCATACATTATTGTATAGTACACAAATAAAGGTTTTCTGTGTATGCATACCTGTGTGTTGTGTCATGTCCTTTGAATTGTGAGTGGGTATATGTTTAATGTAAGTATTCTCATATGTGGGAATGTTTGCCACATTACACATTTCACAGGTGCCAGTTACAGGGCTTGTGGCTGAGGGATATACGTTGCACCCAGTGATTCCACACTACTCCTACATATGTATGGCTAATAATACCTTTTGTCTGTGTATATGTGTATGAATGTATATATATATATATATATATATATATATATCCCAATATATATATATATATATATATATATATATATATATATATATATATATATATATATATGTATATAACTGAGCATATTTGTCAATGTATAGATGTGTGCACATATCTGAACCATTGTGATGTGTACCCCTTCCACAGTGTACATTCCCTACGGTAGAATGACTTTTCTGCATGATATATTACAGATATTGCCCTGACATTTACAGGTGAATTGGCTAACCGTGAAAGCATTTTGACTGTGTTGTGGAGGGTCCTGTAGCCAAGAACTGCATGTGCTGGGTATTGGATTGCACAGCATATCCGTTAGGGCTGTGGGGGAGTAACATAGCACTAGTTACCAGGTATCCCTCATTTGAGCCCACACCCCCATTAACAGTGCATATGGTCTGTTATGTTGTAGTGAGTGGTTCAGGAGTTCCCATGTAATAATGCTATACACAGTTCTATCTGTATGTATATATAGATATATAGTAGTTATTGGCTGTTTGGGCAGTTTTTTCCATCTCTCTCAACTTTCTGATTTAAAATCCCGCATTTGCACTTGTTTCCCCTTTCCTGTAACTAGTTTAGTCCAGATACAGATTCTTAGTTTTAGCACTTGAATTTGCTTATTCATGATCAGCACTTGTTGAGAACTTGTTGTAAGCACTAAATAACCAACTAATTACTACAGCACTCAACCTTCCTCATTACCTAGAGGAAAACAGTTTTGGTACTTACTTTCCTCACTTGCTTAGAGAAAAACAGCTCTTGTACTAACTTTCCTCACTTATATAGAGGAAATTAGTTTTTTATTCAGGTATGTCCAAGGTTCAGCTCCCAGTGTTCTCTCCTGACTATCTGATGAATCTGGGCATCTTGGGGCAATGTAGAAATTGCCTCATGTACACAGACAATCCTCTCCTCCTACCACCCAACACTACAACCTGTGAGAGTTGCACTTATCTAGCCAAACTGGAGGTAAAGCTCTCTCCAACCAAGATTGAACTTGACAGTCAAGAGGAGAAGGTAAACACTTGCACCACACCACACATATCACATAGTCTCACTAAATTTACACCACCAAAATCCACACATAGAAACACAAAAACATTCATGGAGGCTCTCAATAATAATCTGCTCAAGCAACAGAGACCTCCAAAGCAGAAATGCAAGCAACTTCCACCCCCCAACACAACCCAAATGACACATAGCCCGCAGACTCAGTGTGCCACTCAACCACAGCCAATAAGGCAAAACAACATACCCAACGCACTAGTCATAGGTGACTCTATAATCCGGCACACTGATGTCTCACTCACCAGGCTAAACAAGGAGAAGGTTACTGTTAGCTGCCTGTCAGGTGTCAGGATCTGCCACATAACCCATGCACTCAGGTCACTCCACAACAAGTACAAATATGACACTGTCATTGTCCATGTTGGTGTGAACAACCTGAGATGTACCTCCCTGGACTACATGAAAAGAGACATAGAAGAGCTCTCCAATCTTGTAGCCCAGGCAAGTATGACCATAGCTCTGAGTAGCATTCTGCCATCACCCAGAATGATACCACAGTACAAGGACAAAATGATTGACTTCAACAATTGGCTAAGCTTCTGGTGTCATTCTAAACGGATCCAGTATCTGTCTGCCTGGGATGACATGGTCGACAGGCCACAATGCTTTGCCAGAGATGGCCTGTACCTGTCACCCCTGGGATTCTGGATACTGGCTAAGGTTCATGCTGCCCCTATTGTGCCTTTTTTAGGCAAGGTTCAAATGACAAATTCACCACCATAACAGGAACAGGCAAGCAAAAACTGAGGGTGATGCTACTCAATGCTAGAAGTCTAAATCACAAAATGCACTCACTCGAGGCACTCCTTAAAATGGAGAACATTGATATCTGTCCAGTGACTGAGACCTGGTTCAAGGCTCCAGAGAGCACCCCTGCACTACCAGGCTATAAATCATGCCACACTTTAAGGCCATGTAACCTGGACCAGAACACCAAAGGCGGAGGTGTGTCCATATTCATTAAGGATATCCACACCTCCAGGCTAGCTGCTCAGCATAATGCAGCCGTGGTTATCCAAGTGCAACTCTGGGCAAAACTGCAATCCAAATTGTAGCTTGCTACAGATCCCCCAACATGCCCCAGGATTCCCACTCCTCTTTTCTTGATGTACTGGAAAATATTAGGGTTCAACCAAACAACCAAATAATGGGCGATTTCAACTACACCACCATTAACTGGGAAAACTACTCATGTACCAACTGCTTCGCTCAACGCTTTCTGGAATTTATAAACTCCAATGCCCTGGATCAACTTATCCACACCCCCACCAGGGGCAACAGTATCCTAGATCTAGTCATTACCAGCATGAGTGACCGGAGTTCCACAACTGAAGTCAATGCCTCATTGGTCCAATCCAACCATAAGCTAATTACTCTAGATATCCACATCCTGCCCCCACCCCCCATTAAGGAAACCATAGTAAACAATTTCTCCAAAGCCAACTTCCTGCTTCTTAAGACAGAAGTGGTGAACTTCATGACACCCATGCAGATGGACAATACATTTACGACTACTGAATCCTACACAATTGCACTTTATAAGCACTTACACGAGTGCATGGATTGTTCTATCCCAAACAGAACCAAGATGCTATCCTCCAAAAAAAGGAAACCAATCTGGTGGTCCCCTGCCATAAACAAACTGTACAACAGAAGGAAGAAACTGTTGCAAAAGAGAGTAAAATCCCATGAGTGGAGGAGCTCTCTGGTCAGCCTTATTAAGAAGCTGTGATCCCTGATAAAATCCTCCAAAGCTAGTTATGAAAACAAAGTCACCACTGATTCTAAAGAAAACCACAAAGCATTCTATAGCTATGTCAAGAATCTCAATGACAACACTCAGATCTGCTCTGAGTTACAGCACAATGGCACTAAATATACAGACCCAACTGGTATTGCCAACATCCTGGTAGATAGGTTCAGTGCTAACTTTACCCCCCTCTCACCCCCTAAAGAGCCCTTCTCTATACTGGAAGAATGCAAAGTTCCTGTAATCACAGCTACACAGGTAAAAACCACACTCTCCAAAGCCAAGAACACAGCATCCATGGGACCATACAACATCCCAGGCTGCGTTCTACATGAACTACAGATGAACCATGTTCAATCATAGCCTCACCTCAGGCTTTGTGCCCACTGAATGGTGCACATTTATCCCACTCCACAAGGGGGTAGCCACCACGGACCCCAGGAACTACTGCCCCATTAGTCTGACGAGCCTGGTCTGCAAGGCCATGGAACGTATCATCATGGAACTTATAAACAAAGACATTGGTAATCTCCAAACTCTGGACCCCACCCAGTCTGGGTTTGTAAAAGGCAGATCATGTCTCCTAGACCTGATAGACTTCTTTGAAGCAGTCACCAAAGCCGTAGGCAAGGGTAAAGTGGTTCACACAGCCTCTCTAGATCTTGCTAAGGCTTTCAACACCATCCCCTACTCTGGAATTATAGATAAATTCACCAAACTAGGTATAAATCCCTATGTCACAAGATGGGTTGCCAACTGGCTCACTGACAGAACCCACACTGTGAAAGTAGCAAACTCCATATCTGACTTCAGACCAGTGACAAGTGGAGTACCACAGGGTTCAGAACTGGGTCCTCTCCTGTTTGGTATCTACTTCTCCGAAATACAGGCTAACACAGAAGGTCTTTGGCTAATGAAGTTCGCAGATGACTGCAAACTAGCAGCCATAATCGAAACTCCTAACGATGTGGACATCCTACAAAAAGGCGTCACTGAGACAGATGCCTGGTGTCAAAGCCATGGCCTCAAGCTCAATGCCAAAAAGTGCATTGTCATCCCCTTTGGTAAAAATTCTGTACCCATGAACTACAACATAGGTGGTAGTATACTTAACACCGAAAGTGTGATAAGAGACCTTGGGACAGAGGTGGACAGTAGTCTCTCCTTTGATAATCACATTGCCACAGTAGTCAGGAAATTCTTCTACGTGGCACACCTCATCACAAAAGGTTTCTCATCCAGAAAAAAAGAGGTCATTGTTCCCCTCTACTCATCACTCATTAGACCCATTATAGAGTACAACGCCCCTTTTGGTATGTACCTCATAAGACATCTACAACAACTGGAAAGGCTGAAGAAATACTTCACAAAGAGGATTACTGGCCTCAAACAGATGCCCTACGCAGACCATCTCAAAAAACTCCAGCTTTACTTCGTCGCATATCTCCTACTCAGAGGTGATCTCTGCCTAACATGCAAAGCTATGTCAAACCCAGAGCTGTTGGACATGCTCCACTTAAAGAAGTCCCAATCCCTCCAAGCTACATGCTCTAGGGACCTAAAACTTGTCACCACAATAAACAGAACATGCCGGAGGGATAGATTCCTGTCCCAGAGACTTCCCATACTCTGGAATAAACTACCTATCTATATCAAACAAAGCTCCTCATTAATACTCTTCAAAAAAAAATCTTGATGATTGGATGGGAAATAGGAAATTCACCCCGGGGGTCACCTCTGTGGCTCTGCTTGACAGTGGCATAGGAAAATAATTTTCTTGGGTGGCAAAAGCCAGGGTACCTTTTTGGCTGGTCTTGTATAGGCCCTAGGTCTGATAGCCTAGTACCTACCTATGAACCTATATATATATATATATATATATATACACATACATATAGCTGTCTATCTGTCTTCATTTCCAGATATATATTTGTCCATATGTCCATGCATGTTCAGATCATATTTGTGGCCTGTACCTCATTCTCTTGGTAATTGACATGAATGATCACAGGACTGTAGTCAGTAACTAGTGCCAACACTTTTGTGTTTCAGACTTCATCTCCTTCAAAATATGTGTTCTAATACATATAACTGTGTGACTAGTAAAATTTTAGGTGTCTTAGAGCAGCATTTGACAAATATCCCTACTTGTACCCACATTTTATCACACTATTTGTCCAGACTTCTTGCATTAAGAGGTTGTGTGGTATGATATTACTACATTTCCTGTACTGTTGACTGATTGTGCTGGATGATATGTTTGTGAAAACATGAGGTTATGTATATCTGCCATGGTTTAGTGGTAGATCACTTTGTGTATGGAGTGCAGGGTCCTAGGTTCGAGCCTTGGAGAGGCAATTCATTTTCTTGTGGGGCAGAACAAGGGACATTGGCTACAGAGTGATTAAGGCACTTTTAAGCAGTTGTAAGTGTGTTTGCATGACAGTAAGCACTGCTAACCTCCGCTTATGGTTTCTTACAGTCAGTTAGCTTCTAATTTCTCAACCTGTGTAGGCATAGCTTACCTTCACGCAAGCCCATGCAAACCCACTTACTGCTGCTTAAAAGTGCTAACTGCCACTTACCCCCATGCTAATTTCTTTAAAAGAAAAGAAAAAGGGGTTGATAGGAAAGTGGTGAAAAATGGGGCACAAAGAGGGAAAGACAGTAGGGAAAATAGCTAGGCATGTGCAGGAAGGGTATAGGAAAGGTCCATAGCTGCCTATTTCTTCTACAGCAACAGCTGTGCATATACACTAAAGTTGCAGGTACATTTGGACCCTCAAACCCTTGGGAGAGGGGTGAGGACAAAATATATTCATTGTGATGCCAATTAGACCAGAGTACATGTGTTCAGTGGACGTGTGCAAAATGGACAGCTATGTATGGGGTGAGATTCTTTTGTGGGAACAGATTGCCATTTTCTTATTTTTCAGGTGAGAGTGGGATGTTGGGGAGGGGTAGTAGGTATATTTGGGGAGGGAGGTTGGGTAGGTTAACAGACAAGACACACAAGATGCATACAGGGCCGGTATATGACACATGTGGGGGGTAAACACCTTGGATGGGGAAGGGTCTTTGGAAGTTGCAAGCCCATGAGCCCCCAACTGGAAACAGTGGGACTGAGGTCCCCACCTATGGGCAGTCACCACTGCACCTTCACGGCCCCGAAGGTGGCTGTGCTGGGGGCTGTGTAGGAGGGGCAGGCTCATCCTCTAATAGCACCACTTGGCCCTCAAGCTGGCATAGCCACTCTTGATACTCCAGATCGAGCTCCCTATGCACCCTGGTCCAGACAGGTTCCCCTCTGCACCTGTTCTGAGGGGGGGGCGAGCCCCATCCCCTGCAGCAGTTCCTCCCGAAGGTGGCGCAGGGCCCACAGAGGAGGAGGTCCCAGGCTGGGCTCCAGATGTGCTGGTGCCCGGTGCCATGGCCAGCTGAGGTGGGACAGGTGGGTCAGCTGGGACCGGCCTTCCCATATGAGCTGTGTTGTTGCCGGTTTATGGCAGATATTGGTTAGTAACAGTCAACAGCTTTCAGGATTAGTTATAACAGAATGTATAGGTATTCCCATTAACCCGACACACCAGATTTAACACAGTTGCAGAGCAAGCAGGACACATGCATATATGGAACAACAGTGGCCATTACAAGAGCATGCAGGTTTAATTGATGGCAACAGGCCACCAATATGGGTCCATTATAACATGGCACATGCATAGAAACAAATGTGAATATGTATAAACCATTAGGACATATGTCCCAACAAATGTTTGGAGTGTACACATACCAGTTGAGGAGTGTCATTGGGTTATTTCACACATATGGTAAGGGTGAGAGAGAGTTCAGTTAACAACTTATATATCCTTGTAGTTTTCACAACATTCTTAGTCACTGCAGTGATCTTTCCCTTACAAGTATTATTACACTACCCAATGGCCTTATATTGTACACTGGTATGTTTATAGATTATTATATACATGACCTGTGTCTTACATACACGCATGACAAGATGCAGGTGTTAATACAACATATGTGGAGAATTGCTGTCATACACTTTGGGTGAGGTGCTAGAATGACAGGTTTATTTTCATATACATTCTATGACTATGTACACGTTTGACTTTTAGTTATATGTTATTAACAGCCGCCTACATTTCTGGGTTCATCACCCTGCTGTTTCAGGGGAACAGGGTACCAGGCTGGTGATATGGGCCTTTTATCTGGACATGCTGGACAGACTGGAACAGTTGTGGGGTATGAATATACATAAAACTGTCTGTCTGAACATTCTAGCAAATTCTGTACAGTTGTTGGGTGTAATTATACATACAACTTTCTATCTGAACATTGTAACAAAATCTGTACAGCTGTGGGGTATGACTAGGCATACAACTTACTAGCAGTCCCAGGATTCAAACCCCTGCTGTGTGTGACAACACAATTATAGTTAACATCACAGTACACTGTGCCATCAGGGAATTGATGTGAAGCCTTCTACTGTTTTCTATTTAAGTCTCCCTCACTTGTACAATATGACTGACCTTTTAGCACTTCCAACATTGTTATACAGAACTTCATACACATTTTATCTGCGTACCACGACATGGGTAACACTGCTTAATACAACAGTACTATTTATAGCATGCAACAGTTCAACTACATATGAATGAAGAATAAACAGAAGCACTCCTGGGGTTATACCTTTATTCATAGAATATTACACATTTATTTCTACTGGTATGACACTTTCTAAGGCTCTTATATTTATTTGTTATGACAGTACATGCAGAGAAATACTAACCTACCTCACGACGCAGCCTTTGCAACCTAGCATCATGGGCTTGCTGGTTCACAGCCCGCTCATCTGCAGCTGTCAGAGGAATACAGTGATATTTAGCCATACCTATCCATAGTATACATAAGCTAGGCAATTCTTAACTACTTGGTGGAATGAGTACTTAGTACTGGGGCATTAGCCATCTGCCAAGACTCCTGGATCCACTGTTCCGGTACATCCCCCCTCCACTGCTTCAGGTCAACATGGTGGTGCCTGACCTGCACACCAGTCTGGGGAATACCTGTGGCACTGGTGAGGTCACGGGCGAGACTGTCCCAGGCCTCCATTTTATACTGCAAGCCCTGATACTGGCTCTGCAGTAGTCTCTCCTCATGGTGTTTTACCAGGAGCCATACCATGAGTTTCGACTCCTGGATGCCCCAGTGCTGCACTCTGAAACGAGTGCCTTCACCCACACTAACCATTCTGCCTGCAGTAGGAAGTTACAACCAGTTATGGAGCATATTCCCACCTGTGTGGTTTAACTACAGCCAAACACCCATACTTTGACGTGATTGGCCGGGTTTGAAGAGGCTAAGCTATGGGCAAATCTGCTTACCTAAGGTTGGCAGTGCTTATAGGGGTATATGGGTAGACTGATTGGATTGGATCCCCTACACATTGCTTACTCTTACTAAGTTGAGCTGTGCTATGGTTAGCATTGCTTAATAGATAATTTACACTATATTTGCCTTTTGGCAGTGATTTATTCTTCATTACAGGTTTTATATGTGTCTGGTATGCGTGATTCATGTGTACATACACTGTATAGGGACCTGGGGACTTCTACACTTTATTACAATAACACCTCACTTCTATGCTTACTGCAGTACTCCAGTTCACATATTTATGTTATGTAGCAAGCTGTATCACTTCACACTGTACATAGATTCAGTTCACATGTTTGGTTTGATTTACCTGTGGTGAGAATTAGTTTGTTGATACTTCATTCATCTGTATTGCTATGATGATTTAGTGGTTGACTGTAGTGTACAGGGTCCTGAGTTCGAGCCTTGCAGAGGCAGTTTATTTTGTTGCTGGGCAGAACACATGGGTTTGCGCGGGTTTGTGCGACGGTAAGCACTGCTAACCTCCAGTTACAGTTTCTTAAACCAGTTAGCTTCTACTTTGCTTAATCTGTGTAGGCAATGCTTACTGCTGCCCACACAGGCATACTCCCGCTTGTTGCCGCATACCCCCGCACTACTTCATGTACATGTCGGTTTTATACATGCTTAAGTCAGGTGTACATGTCAGGTATGACTGTTCACAAAGGTCAGTGTAAGATTAAGTGGAATTCCAGTTTAGCATTTCTGGTTAGGCTACACTCAGGTATTCGGGTTAGGTTTAATTATGCCATACCTGTGTTGTAGAGTAGATGTGAATAGTGGCGGTCTAGGCGGGTAGGTGGAGGGGGGGACCTTTTAACTGTATAGTAGGGCATTCGACTGATTGGTGAGGGTGCGGTAGTGCAGGTTTGCAGGGTGTTGGGATATGTATGCGAGGCAGGACAGGAGGTGTCAGTGTCAGTAGTTGGTGTAGGGGTCTGGAGTGTTGTGGGGTGGCGGACTTCACCAGGTGGTGATCCAAGTGTGCTTGGATTTTCCCTTCATGTGTTTTTACATGTGTAGTCTGGGGCAGCTGCGGTAATACACTTGAGTTGGGGGTTCCAAATTCTGCCAATATAGTTGTGTGGAGGGTGTTACCTACTTGTGACTGTGGACATTACTACGAATGCAACAGGGGTCGATAGGTAAGTGGTGTTATTGGGCCACACAGAGGGGCTGATAGTGGGGGACATGTCCAGAGATGTGCAGGATGGCTGATGGAAAGGTCCACAGCTGGCCATTTCTTCTACAGCGACAGCTGTGTATATACCCTGCATTTGGAGGTAGGTCTGGACAATCACACCCCTGGGTGGGGGTGAGGACAGCAACATAGCTCTCAACCGATCGGAGAAAAATCTCAACAGAATCAGAGATAGCTCCTCAAATAATCAGGGACAATCAGAGACATTTTCTATATATTTGTAGTATTAACTTGAAACATTTGCAGAATAAGAGAACGTGGATTAATATAGGTTTTCTGACGTGAAACGTCTATAACTCTGAATTACTGTCATTATTTATTAAGGGCAATTCACCACCTTTTCTTCAGCACTCATCAGTTTTCAGGGGGATTAAGAGGGACAGACCTAATATACAACATCAAATGGCCCCCTCTGTTCAATATTCAGGATAATACCTTTCAAAATGAATTTAATATAGAATATTAAGACATTCACCAAAATTCAGCACCAAAAAATGGCGCTTGTACTTCCTAACACAAAAAGTGTCACAAATATCAATTGGCCAAAGTCCATTCCTAAAATACCTTACTGTGTTCAAATACTGTCCACATCTTTTAACAAGAAAATTTGTTTGATACTTTAAATGATAATATATAAACAGCCCAACAAGATGCCACGGTGTATCACCGTCGGTCCCGGATAATCCTATAAGTCAGAAATTAAACCACACTGTCCGTTCTTGAAAAAAATGTCACTCTACAATCTCTGTAGAGTTGGATAAGATTTTCAGCCTGTTAATCAAAATATTTTGACCTGCCTGAAATCTATAGTAATATCTCTGCTTCCGGCACAGGAACATAAGCCTTGTATATTTGGGAACAAACAATTGTGGCCATCATAATATTGACACAGTCCCAAACCAGTTATCAAAGTATTTTCAGAGATGGATATATGGAGACGTTTTTTAGATGATTGTTGGTTGGTTTGGTGTGGGGGTGTGGACTATTTGTTAGAATTTTTGGAATATCTTAATTGTAATTGGTGGGGGATTGAATTTACTGTTAATTATCACAGTAAAGAGATTAATTTCCTGGATGTCAATATTTTGAGACAGTGTACGCTCAAAACGTCAGTACCCACAATATAATAATTTATTATATGCAACTAGTTTACACCCCACACACACCATCAACAAAATTCCTAAATCACAGTTCATGAGAATTAGAAGAATATGTTCTGCAGATATGGAATTTCATAATGCTAGGCATGATCTTGAGGGTAGATTTATTAATAGGGGATACAAGAGATCAACAGTACAAAGGGCCAGTGATTGGGCGACCAATTGTGAGAGATCCAGCTTATTGGAATATAAAGCTAAAACTAAAAAGGATGGATCGGGAACCATGAGGTTGGTTACTACATTTGGCAGTAATATACATTTATTGCAGGATGTAGTTAACAAACATTGGAACATTCTTCGGGCTAATACAGATCTGGATCAATGTTTGCCTAACAGATGCCAATTTTCTTTCAGAAGGGGAAGAACACTCACTTCCTATTTTGCGCATTATAAGAAAACTTTTTTAGATTATGTGAACCAACATCAACTAACCCTATTGGCTTGTTGGTTCACATCCTTGTGGACATTGCAGTTTGTGTAAACATATGTTTAAAACTTCATATTTTAGTAGTAAAAACACTAGTCAAATTTTTGATATTTCATTTTTTGGAAATTGCAGCTTTGATTGGGTTGTCTATTTGGCTATTTGCCAATGTTCTGCCTTATATGTAGGACAGACCTCTAGGCAACTAAGGAATCATATTTCAGAGCATTTGAGTGATTTACATCTTAAAAAAATGACCAATGCATTGTACAGATATTGTCAGTTACATAAAACTGCTTCTTTCAGATTTGTCATTATTGACCAGGTAAAAGGTAATAGATCAACAAAGCAAGTTTGGCACACTATACTAACCTAAAAGGAAAGAAAATGTATTATTAAGTTGGGTGCCCTGTTTCATCCAGGACTAAATGACAAGTTATGAGGGTCTTTTTCTTTTTATTAAGGACCTTTATTGGTAACTTTACAAGTAACCATATGATATTAATGGAAGGTTGGCTAAAGCATCTGATATTACATTTAAAATGTTTACTTTGTTTAATGATTTATATGTGTTTGGAGGCTTAAATGGATTAATGGGGGAAGCGATGTCATAATTGGGGATATACAATATGTATAAAAACTGTCCCTGTATTATGTATGTTTCATCACTGAAGAAGGTTTGTTACCAAAAACCGGTCTGAACAGAAGGGAAAGGAATAAAACATTGTTCGCCTTTGAGTGCTGGCTTTTTCTTTTTTTGTTTATTTATCAGTTTGGGCATGCCGTGCACCAGTCATACTTGCTAGCTTATTTGGAGGTGTGGCATATGTAGTAGAACAACAACTTCCCTGGTCCTAGAAGAAATACTCCTAGACATTGTAAGTGCTAAGTAAAATGATTTCTTAATACAACTAAGACACAGCGAGCAACAATGAACTCAGTGTCAATATACACACCTAGATTTTTAATTACTGTATTCATTTTTAACTGGAATAGCCAGTATAGTATGAACTAAGGGTAATCAATTCCTGAAAATAAAAATGCTACATTTTTGGCATTGAGGGTGTGCCAGTGATAATTATGTTAAATGATGGTCAAATTAAACACTTGTTGGAGTATCAGAGATTCATAAGGGGAGTTCACAACAGCCTCCAATTTCTAGTCACCAGCAAACTGTAGTTCCTTTGCATCTGCTGTCATATGCATATGCCAAAGAGGGGAGAGCCAGCCAGGATGGAAACCTGTGGGACACTATTTGTAACATTTTTTTTTTAGTTGAAGTTCCCCAAACCTTATTAAATGGGTTCTAACAACAACAACAACAAAAAGTTAACAGTCCAGTGAATAACCTAAAGCTCAAGTATTAGTTGAGTGAGTCTATTCATACTGGCTGGCCAGGTCCAGATATACATTGTGGATAGTCTGACCCACATCCAGGATGATGGCAACCCTTTTAAAGACATCTGCTAGACCGAATGGATGTAACCTGTCTTTTATGAAAGCAAATTGATTATTATCTTGGGACTGAAGGTTGTGTATGATGTAATTTATGAGCTCTATAAGGATGCATTCCATGATGTTGAGATGATGTTAAGGAGACTTATAGGTCTATAATTATGAGTGTCAGTAGAAGGTCAACCTAATGTATATTTAGCGATGTGTGTTATGCTCAGTTTTCTATGTGGGTAAAATAAAAACTAGGCTGAAAGAGGGTAAAATAAAAACTACACTGAGAGACAGAATATATGAACATTTGTATTATATAAAGAAAAAAGAGAACTGCAAATATGTTACACAGATATTCTGTTAAATGTTTAGGTTTCCACATTTTTTTATTTTTTGTTATAGATACAGTGGTTTATGATTTGAGAGGTGGGGATATTGAAAACTTGATCGAATACAAGGAATTATTTGAGCAGATTAAGTTATATGCCACTAATAAATGTGGTTTAAATGACAGTCTGTCTCTAAAAAGTGAGTTAAACTGAAATAAGGTGTAGTATAAAATCTCTTCTAATTTTCATTTTAAACTTATTTTCAATATTGGAATGTATATTTAAATACTGGTATGTAATATTATTTAGTTTTATTATGACATTAGGATATACATCTTTATTTGTGATTCTGATGTCATAATGAATATTCATGAATCAATTATTGTTATTGATTGATTAAAGCATAAATTGTGAAAAGTTGCTATTAAATTAATTGAATGTATACACTGAGGAAGTCTCTGACAAGTTTGTGGGATGAAAGTGTATTTATTTGATTGGTTTGCAAATAATTTAAGTTGGTTCTTTGCCAGCTCCTTGTTGTTTTTGGTCCTTGCTGTTTTAAGTTTATTTCTTTATGGATGCACATCAGAGGATGTATACAGGCAACATGCTTTTGACTGTTTTGTGGATATGCATGATTAGGCACTGGAAAAGTGGTTTACCACAGCAATGTACACATGGTACAAACTGTAAGCCTACAGAACCACTGACCATGGCCTGCATCATCATTATCTGTAGCTTTGAACCACATGCTAGACTTTGTTGCTCCTGTCCATAGCTATGAGCACACAGACCACATATCTAAACTCCATGAATTGCATGTGATATGGCAAAAACAGTATGTGCTGAGGCTGTAAATTGGTAGTGTTGTGATTCTATAGCACACATGTGTTTGAACAGCACTCAGAAGCAGTTATCTATCATTCAGTTAAACAATTCAAAAGCATCTGTGAACCCCATTGATCATAGTGCCAGGAGTGCATGACAGACAATGCAAGGTCCTACCAACATCAGCATATGAGTCAAGTAGCTGCTGCCGCTGCTACTATAGTTGCATGGTATACTGCTGTAGCATACGGGTAGGTAATTTCAGACCTTACATATAATGCAAAAGCTGGTCTTTACTGTCTTCATATGTTTCATTTCCATCCTCCTTAGCTGCTACTGGTTTCCTTTCTGAATGACATCATACTAAGATACCTGGATTGTCTTTAGTAGTAGCATTTCATAGATTCTTAGGTAAGTACTAGGCTAACTGCCCTTGGAGACAATTTTTAGTCTAGCCAATTATGCCAAACTCCAACCTTTCAAAACATTCTGAGCTCATCTAGGACTTGAACCTGGATACTCTCTCAACCTAAATGAGAATCATACTCCTAGACCAACCAGTCTACAAAGGCCATTGCAGCAGGATCTTCTGTATCTGCAGAACAGCACACATATATTGCATTGCAGGGAATTATGGTATATAACACCGGCATACAATATAGACAGATGGTGATGTTAGTTGTTACAGCAACACACATGGAGGTGAAGTGCACCAGTGTCATTGTGGCCAGCAGGTATTCTATAGTTAAATACTAGGCAGTCTGCAGACCATTACAACCATAACCAATAACACATATTAAAAAAGTTCCCTCAGGCTTCAGAGAAGTGCAACACAAGATAGACTGTGGGAAAATTTGAGGTTGTCCATCCATTTACATAGTTTTACCTTGAAGGTTGTAAAGAAGCTATTCTGATTGATAGTAACCATTTGAAATGTTGGCACCGAATAGAATGAGTCCCAAGACACGGAGACTGAATGGCCAAAAAACAGACTTACATATGTTAAGTCCGAGATGGCGATTTCTCAGAATATTCCATTTTCTTGGAGTTAGTATATGCATGTGTTTTGTGTGTGTGTGTGTGTGTGTGTGTGTGTGTGTGTGTGTGTGTGTGTGTGTGTGTGTGTGTGTGTGTGCACGAGTGTGTGTGTGGCTCCCCTCCCACAAAAAAGAAACTTAAAGGAGAACAGCGATTTTTGAGATTCACTCTGTAGGCTGGGCAGAAATCCTTATGGTGGAGTCTTATAAGTAAAAAAATTATAGAGACAGGGCTGTCAGTCTGTCCTGGTAATGGAGTTTTTTGAGGCCACTGATCTTTTTTGTTATGATCACTGAGGTTTCTCAAATTGGTATGTTCAAACAAATACATATGAAAAGAGGCATTATATTTAATAATGGGTCTAATGAGATATAAGTAAAGGGGAACTAAGACTTCTTTGGATAAAGACAAGGTGACTTTGAAGGCTCTCCAAACTGCTGCAGAGTCATGATGATCATAAGGAATTGTGAAGAAGACTGCCTTGATCCCTTACGATGGTGTGGAGTGGGGTGTATTACTTCTGTGGTAGATGAAATGTTTTGTTTACCAAAATGAACTACACTATTTTTTTTTTACATTGAATTTAAGACTGTTGCCCTTGTGTGGTCCATGGTCACCAAGGAAAGAAAACTTCTTCAATTAAGGAGCTGTGGGTGGTCCAGTATCAGTGGCATACCTAGGTACCACAGTTTTCCTTGCTTGGCATCATGCATAGATATATATGTTCATAAGCACTTACTTCATTATTTATCCATGAAGATCTTTACAAGTCTAGCCATGCATTTTCAAGAAGTTTATTAGCCCTTGTACTTTAAGTATTATTAACCTAGAACCCTTTGTATTTTAACTATGAATAACCCAGAGCCAGGCAGGCATTTGTATGTTACCCCTATCCACAAGGGACAATGGTGCTAAACCAGGGGAGAAACTTGGCGTTTCCAATTCATTCTTCAGATTTCACTTGAATAGAGTAAGAGACATACTTTGATGTAGACAGGAAGGCAATTCCGGAGAAGTGGTATTATCTGTGAAGCATATCTATCCCTCTAGCATGCTCTATTTAATCCAACAGATTAACATTTCCTGAGCATGTGTTGATACTATTTAAATTGTATAGAGTAACTAATAAGGATTGGAGCTTTTCTCCCTGGGCCTCCGCTGAAAATGGACATGCATCCAGTCGGACTATCCCGGTCAACAAATGTAAAATAAAATAAATAAATAAAAATTGTGGATGTGCAGTAGGTCTGAAAGGATGGGGTTGGCACATGCTTTGTAAGAGAGGTAAAGATTGCCTCTCAATAATCTGTACAATGCTGAGAAGATGGACAAAGCTTTGAGATAGTCAGTGTAGCTTTTGTGATTTAGACTCTTGAATTTCTTGGTGAGAAAGCATTGTGGTCTTTCAAGTTGTTAGGTGTTGGACAAGGACATGTACATACCGAACAGAGCAATATAATCAATAATCAGCATAATAAATGAAGAATACAGTGTATTATTCCCTTATAAGATCCATTATTGAGTACATCGCCCCTTTTTGCATGTACCTCACAAAGCACATGCAGCAGCTGGAGCGACCACAGAGGTTCCTCACAGGAGAATCCAGGGCCTCAAACATCTACCCTAAACAGATAGGCTAAAGGCCTTATCCCTCTGCTCAGTCTCCTACAGACTCCTCAGAGGAGACTTCTGTCTGACATACAAAGCAATCTCAGACCCCCGGCTGATGGGACTGCTGCATATCCACAAGTCAAGCTCCACTTGAGTAACCTGCACACATGACCTCAACCTGGTCTGTGACATCAATAGGACTTGTTGGTGGGACAGATTTGTGTCCCAGAGACCCCTCTTTTGTGGAATAGACTCCCTCTCCACGTAAAGCAGAGTACCTCATTAACCCTTTTTAAGAGCAACCTGGATAACTGAATGGGGAACAGAAAATACACCTCTGGGATTCTGCCTGTGTTCCTGCTGGACAGTGGCATAGTGTGCTGACTTTCAGGAGCATGAGCTAAATTCTTGGTTAGGCTTGTAAGGGCCTCAGGGCCAATACCCTAGCAACTTCCTATGATCCTATGATCCTATGAATAATTACCTCCCTGGACATGGATGCCATACCCTTACTATTAAGTTATGCAATGAAAATTGATGATCTTACAGTAGTTGATATAGTTTACATGGGTTCCCAAGCCCTTAACTACTGGTTAAATTTTCAGGGGTATGTTGTCAATATGACAGTTATAAAGGGAATCATGCTTGCCAAAGGATGCTATTATACATTTTTTGGTATTTAGTTTTAGGTCATTTTGATACCAGATATTTGTTTAGAGAAGGCCCTCCTGGAGGAACATGGTGTATTCTGGAGCGTTTAAGATGGCACCAAGTTTACATTCATCTGCAAACCTGGCCAGCCATATGCCTTTAACATTAACTTTGACCTCCAAGAATTAAATGTCAAAAAGGAGTGCTCCAGGAACTGAACCCTGAGATACATCTCTAATAACAGGTCTTTTGGAAGAGGTAGAGTCGCCCATCCTTATTTCCTGGGTTCTATTTGTAAGCCAGTTTGATATCCAATGAGCTTCATGTGAATTTATATTTAGCTGGGTGAGTTTATCAGCTATACCAAAGTGTGAGATGGTGTTGAATACCAGGAGCATAATAAGTTTAGATATGCAACGTGTACATATTTCCCTCCTCTATTGCTTCAATTACCTTCTCAAAGAAGTTGAGCAGATTAATTAGGCAGGATCTGCCCTTGAGAAAACTGAACTGACTTCTGTCAAGAGTTTGTAGGTTGCCAATGTCCTTATTTATTAATTCCATAATGATCCTTAACATAGCCTTGCAGATGAGGCTGGCCAGACTTATTTGTATATAATTACCTGGGTCCATTAATACCCATCCTTTCTACAGGGGATATCTGCAGGCCTTCATTTATCTGGCACAAATCCTGTTTGGAAGCTGATGTTAAATAGGCTCACAAGGAGGTTTGGCAGATCTTGCTACAAGATGACCAGAAGGCACCCTAGTATGCTTTCTGTCCCCATTGCAACAGTATTATTGGCTTTGGGTAGTGCTTTGAGGGCTTGATCCTGCGAGATTTGATTGTGGTAGGGGATGCTGGTATGTAATCTGAGAATATGTGTGGAGATGAAGTTACAGTTAAATTTATCTGCTAGTATATTGGTTATGTCCGCTGAGTCAGACCATGTGATCTTTGACGGTGTATATTTGGGTTCCATCGTTGGGGGTTATTTTTAAATTTGGCATTGCATTTATTTCGAAGGGGGGAAATGTATCTTAGCAGCTATTTACATGTGCATAGAATTTGATGGCTACAGATGGCATTCCTGAAGTGGTCATCAGGGTGGAAGGGAATATTGACTTTATCCAGGTTAACACTCTGTATTGGTAGATTAGCTTTAGCATAATCTCTGAATACCATGTTGTTACAGGAAGCGTATGGCTTCAGTCTTATGGTCAATGTGTCTGATTTATGGCCCTATCTGGCTTAAGGTAGAGAAAACATATTGGTGAGAAATAAGTCAAGGATTTTGTCTCCCCTAGTTGCAGTCTGGACTCACTGGTCCATTGAGTTTGTATTTATTAACTAGAGAAATCTCTGGACATACATGTTGGGGGATATACAATTATTCCAGCTGATGTAGGAGTAGTTGAGCTCTCCTCGGACAATGGGGTTTGGCTTAATGCTTAGGAATTGCATACTAGTCAGGTAGGAGGAATGGTCAAGGGGGACATAACAGGGGGTCCTATAGGTAGCTAGCTGTTATGTGACATTTAATACTAATGGTAGATTGACTTGGGAGGAGTTCCAAGATTTTATCTTATCTGTTGTGTCTGGAGATGAACTTATATTCCTTAAAAAATGAGAGAGACACAGTCACCTTTAGTGCTTATCTAGCATGATGGGTTTGAACATCTGGTTGGCATCAAACCCCTACAATATGGGTTGCTATTACTAATCCAGAGCTCCATGTTAATGCATATATAGATGCATATATTGATGTATTCCAGGGCAAGGAGTGCCTGTAAGAAGTGCAGGTTTTTGTTAAGGCTCCTAGCATTGAGCATTTCAAAAATGACTTATTAACTAATGTCATTTCAAGAGGATCCAGTCTATGTCAGGTTTTTCTACCATGAATGACCTTCACTTTCCTCCTTAGGGCTTCAGAACTGGCGTTAGGCAGGGTAATGGATTGTGGCTCTTTAAGCCATTCCTATGACTTGGCTGTCTCTCCCCAGTTACCATAAAACACAGATCATGCCTATCAGTGTTCTTACTATTGTCTTCTCCTTCTTTACTTTTACAACGATCACGGATATCCGGATTTAATTTAAAACGTGGTGTTTCAAACAGTACAGCAAAGATATGTAGACAGCCATTTGCTAAACAAACACTGTCTCGCTGAAAACAAACTTAGCATGAGCAGCACTAAAACTTCACTTCCCTTACATTTATTTGGAGAACAGCTGACAAGCCACTAAGCTGCAAGAAATGCGCTGCAATTCTTAGTCATATAACATATACTGAAGCAGTAACTAGCAGCTCTGGAAAGGTGTGCAGATCCAAAGACAACGTGAAATGCATTTGCTAAACACCTTGGACAGCTCCACTGAATGCGAGTGTCCATTTTTGGGAGAGACCAGAAGCACTGTCTCGTGAAGTGGCTTGATTAGACTCACACAGTAGACAAGTGAAGGCTGTGGGAATCAACACCTGTACTACTGGAAGAAACTCATGAGCAGCTCATAGCCGTAGTCATCTGCACTAAGTCTCTTCAATCACTGTCGTAGCCCAGCACAGTGCATTTTATACCTATGTGCCTGAAAAAGTAAGTTACATTAAATGTATTCAGATTTGAAAATATTAACCTTAAACTTATAGACTTCATGCTCTCCAGATAATGTACTGCCAAATAATAAACACAGTGTCAGTAAAACAAGGAAACCAGGAACTGTACCCAAAGAACACAGCTCATATGATCCTTCTGATCACTGCAATTGATTCCTTTCTAGTCTGGGAAGCAGGGATGGTATCATAGGTTTTGCATTAGCAAGCATTTTATGAAGGATATAAAGTCTGATTCATCATGCCTAGACTCAAGAGGCCAAGCCCTATACATGATGATAATGTTACTGCCATTTTGTCTAACCAGTAATTCTAATTCATTGTTATGTAGGTGTCTATAAGAGAAGTGTGGACGAATGTTAAATATTTTTGTAGAGATTGATCTGTACTCTTGTAATCACACTAACACATTTAAAAATTCAGATATATTTTAATGAAGGGAAAATAGCAATATGTTAATGTTAAAAATCATTGCCCCTGTCTCAATATTCAGTGACCAGAAAGAGTTCCTATGAGCTGAATCTATGCAGTGAATACAATGCAAAATGAAAAAAAAAACATTAAAGCATCAATCACATTTAAACACAACAGAGTTACTTATTGAAGGACTGCTGCCTATATGAATCTCAGATGACATTTGCTGACTATAAAGACACAAGGGGAAGGTACTTTGCATAAGGCTGCACATATGTCACGCCACCTTGACAAAGAGGTAAAGCATACAGGGTGCTGGCAGTGCAGGAAAGGGGTAACATGAAGTTTCAATTGTAGCCAATAGTGAATTTCTCTGGTTGTTCTCATGACCCACTGGAACTCTAATTTAAAGTTCAGTAAAAAAAATATTTTTGGGGCACAAAAGTTCATTGCCTACTTAGCAGGAGTAGTTCAGCAGAAGACCTCACCATACCAGGCTAACATACATGGTGCATGCTCATCATATGCAAATTATCACAAAGATCTAAGAAATTCCAGAAATGCAGCTGAATTGTAAAGCTTAGAGGAGCCAGCTGCCTTCATTACAGCTAATTAAGTGACAGCATCTTAAACACGTTTGTCTCTCTGTCTCTAGGTCTTACAAAATGTGGACTGATGTATCCTAAATTCAGCAACCCAAAAGCTGCAGCATACAGAAACTCTTGGACAGATATTCAATCATTTTTGGTGGAAGTCTGAAATCCATTGGCTGATGTGATAAAAAGGAAATTTGTCAGCTGACAAGTCACAACTTCTAACCAGCTATATGTAATATAATGCACTTAGAGTAAAAGTCTTCTACACAAACAGAAAGACAACAGCACCACATGAAGCACATGTGGAGTTTGGTAGCAAAAGCACTTACATTACCTTTACTACCAACTAACTATAATTGCTGCTTATAAGCAGTCTACTTCTAGATTAAAACTCACTTTTGGCCAGTATATTCCTTTTTTGTTTTTTGCACAATCTGGAGTGCTTTATTCCAGTTAGGAAATGGCTATAAATTGCTGCTGGAAGAGCCAAATATGTCTGAATTTCAGATTAAGATAGGTACAGCTGTAATGTAGAACCATGTGACCTATTTTAGCCAAATAAAGTGCACCTTCTGTTTTTTTTTTTTTTTTTTTAGAATATGGCATTTATTTAAATCAGGAGAATTTAATTATCTTAGGATTTGGTCAGATAGAGTTTGTGTAGAGCACCAGTTAGATGCTGTTAAGGCTTAGAGGTTTAGACTGATTTGCTGCCAGTCGTGGTGTTTTATTTGCACGCACTTTATTATAGGAATAACCAATGATGTCGGTATGGTATATTGAAGATTTACCCACGTCTAGTGTGGTTTAATCATGAGGGTGAAAGCAACCATGGGTAAATCCTCAATATACTACACAGCAGAGTTGGTTATTGCTATGGTACAATGACATTTAAGAAATCTACTTACTTTTCTTAAATAATGCCTTTGTATAACAGCACCGTGGTGGTCTTTTGCTTTTCCTTTGATATTCTGGAACATTGCTGATGCACTGCGCATGCGCATGGGACTTATGTTCCTACACTTTTGCAGTGCACCAGTGCTGTGTGAAGAAGCAATGGAGAAAGGAATATCTCTGTTGCTTTTTTTTTTTTTTTAAACTAAAAACAAAAAAAGAAACAAACAAACCTGGAGGTTTGTAACATACAGGAGAGATGGGACAGAGGAAATAAAAGGATAATCAGGTATGTTTATTTAATTTTATATAACTTACCTGATTATCCTTTTATTTTTCTCTGTGTTGTCTATGTTGTTTATTTTAGTCTTCAGTTTTGTCAGCTTACTAAAAAAAATGAAATAAAAATAAATTTTTGGCTGCATATATTAATGGAAAAAAGTCCAGGCAATTGGATATTTTTTCATTGGTATATGCTCGGTTTGAAAACGGCTGACTGGGCTGATCAATCAGAGTGCTCATTTTCGAATGCTAATTGCCAGTCGTATAATATGACATATTACATAGAGAGAGATAATGGGACGATGGAATGCTGCCTAAGGCTCCTGGGAAGAGAAAATTCAGGTGTACTTTGGCTGATTATCCAATAACATCAAGGAAAGAACTTAAATGACATACCTTGGCACCTAGGTGAGCTAGGCAGATACATTGTCATTCATCTTTCTTTAGATGAATCTTGGAGGCTACCAAGACAATGGTCCATGAAAACACATACGGGTTAATTATAAAGAACACTAGGGGAGCAGTCTGATAAAAAAACATGTAGCAGTTATTATATATCGAATGACAGAGTCTGTGTTCATTTCAGACTGGAGGCTTACAAATCCAAGTTAGGGTTTAGTGGCTGGTTGCCTATCAAAGTAATTTCTAGTTAAAATGAAGTGCAGCATGGAAAGAAATTGTATTTATATGTACGTGTGTGTGTGTGTGTGTGTATATATATATATATATATATATATATATATAAATATAAACCTTGGCTCTAGATGATTGTCACTCTTGAAGTGATACCCCATCCCCCTCTGCAAAACAGGAAAAAAGGCTGTGGATGGATGGATACATTTATATATATATATATATATATATAGATATATATATATATATATAGATATATATATATATATATATATATATATATATATATATATATATATATACACACACACACACACACACACACACACACACACACACACACACACACATACTTACCTACACACACACACACTCACACACACACACACACACACACACACACACACACACACACACACACACACACACACACACACACACACACACACACACACATATACATACAGAAAGAGAGAGACTTAAGCACTATGCAATCAGAGAAAAAACATGTCCCAACCCATGCAATTGCATAGCAAATAATTTAAGCAGTAGGAAAGAAGCTCAAACTATGTGGGGTGTCAAACATCATACAGACATCCTTTCCCACCATTCCTAAACCTTGATACTGTATCACATTTGTACAAGGAATAGTCCCCCAAGCATATTTTTTTCTATGAACCTTTCCAGGTTTTGCAGATGAGTTCCAAGGCATGCTGGCAACTAAGCAGGGAATCAGTACAGATGGAAAAGTTCCATATTTAAGAAAACATGTAATATGAATGGTATGATTATCTGTCTAGGAGTAGCAGATTTTGCAAATACTAGTCATTTTGTTGAGTTTCTTTTCAGAGAGCTTCACATTTTATGCTTGCTTCTAAACTTGCTTTATCTGTCCTGCAATGAAGTCACCTTGCATTTGCCTTCCAGCACTGCATCTAATACCCAGGCGTACCCACACTTAGAATCTACACCTGAGTGTACTTTCTGCTGCTGTCCTTTCTTCATTATTACCACAGGGGTAGCCCCAGATGGTGTGAGGTACCTAAAGCAAGAAAAGCATATTTGACATTACATAATTCTGTCATCTCCTCTTATTAAGTGGAATGCAAATTGACTCTTTGCAAAAATGTCATGCTCAGAGGAAAAAGGATGAAGATTCAAATTCCCAAGTGTGAAAGAAAGCATTACTCATGCCTACAGCTCACTCAGAACAAAAAACTTTAAAATAACTTTACTGCTTCTGTGAGATCTCTAAGCATAAATCAGGTGACTCTGAAACATGAAATTCTGTCATTTCTTCTACTTGGTGGGTAATATATTAATTATTTCTAGCATATAATTACTCACTATAGAATATTTAGTGGATTAGTAGCTAAATCCATACAAAATGATTGCCTATAAAGCACACATTAATAAATAAAATCAACCAAAAAAGGAAACCATTAGATAAAGGCTCGGCTATGTATTTTAGATAAAGTTAATTCCATAATATGCTGCATTTTGAAAGTTAAGGAACATTTTGACGTCTCTTTTTATACTTGGCTCATTGAAGTAAAGGATGATGTAATGTCTCATGTCCAACTCATAGGCAACATCTTTTGCAAACTATATTATAGGCTTAAGGGATTAAAAATAAACTGTGCTGATCCTGCAATTCATTTTTGCTTTTCTGGAGGAAGCTTTTTCCCTGAATGCTACATTAGTAGTTACTACTATTCTATCCACATTGGGTTTTCAGTTATATCTGAGGGAATTTGAGAGCTTCCTGTTTGTAAAAAGTCCACAATACAGAAATGCATGTTGACAATTGTTTTCCAGCAAAGTTTTTAAATTACTGCCATGTTACTGTGTTGCTCTAGAGCTCTTGAATTAAGATAGACAGTTATCACATGGTCCTGACATGGAATTTATTTTCCAATGTACCAACTTGAAAAACTAGTTTAAACAGAGGACTTCTATACAAAAGAAAAAGTATAATATATGGTTTTGAGCCCACTACTCCTAGTCTGGTTCTCAGAAATGTACGGAGTAATCATTTACTTCAGATCAGTCAAATGGTTATGTACTCATTTCGTGAATTTTAATCATACCTTAATTTAGGAATGGGATCCATTCCTGTCATAGTATTAAGAACCCAAAATACTTGGAGAAATTAAACAGCTACAGATCTTGTTTTCATCACAGCTGTCTCCGTCAGCTGGGTGGCATTCTAGGACAGCATATTAATGCTAAGTTCTAAGTCTAAGGAACCAGCAGACTTAGGTATGAAACCCATAATCGACACTTAAGCATGTGTAATCTTGAAAACATTTTGCCTCCATTGAATTCCATGATGCATCATTGCCATTTATGCAGTAGAGAAGAAACACAAGCCCTTTTTTTTCCAAATGATGAGGTAAGTGATCCAGGGTACTTTTCATACAAGTCTTAACCAAGTAACTACAGAGTAGGTGATGTTGCAGTTTGTCTGTGACTTTCTGCATTGCAGCTGGGAAGATGTTTTGCCACATTGCACAGTTTTTTACATTATTTGGTTAATACTAAGCTTAGGGCTGGAGACCCACATCAGCTACTTCATAGCATAACCAATAGTAAGGCAGTAGTTCTTGGTTTCAACACTTCAGCAGGCCAATCAGAAAACACATCATTCCTACAGACAACACATGCTAAATTGGATATTAAATGATGTATAATCTGTACCCACCACCATGTGCAACATAAGTACTTAAGGGGCCAGTATATCTTAATCATTATGGTTCCTGTCAAGTTATTATTTTCTCACAACTCATAAGAGGACTGAGGCTGATACACTGGCCTGACACTCATTAAATGGTCAAACTATGTCTTAGTACCACACATTTTGTCTGATCTGCCTTTAACTGCTCTATTATCCGTGCTGTCTGGAGATTCACTCATATATTACAGTGCCTGAGATGGCACTGATGAGAAGCTACAAACAAGAACATTATCATTACAAGCAGTTTCTAATGGATGTGGATGGTTTCCACTGCAAATATGGCCTACTTTTAAAGTATTGTTGAATGTTTTAATACTATTTTTAACCCAAAATATTCTTTTACTGTTCTTTAAGACTGCAGTACTACAGAAGTACAAGATATGAAGGAATTATAACAGAAACAAAGAAATCCAGTCCTAGTGGTGAGTGTGCACATCTCAGAGGTGCTGTACATTTTGGATGTTGTGTGGGTTGTAAAGACAGATGGATCCTCTTCAAGGACTTCTGTAATGTACCTCTGCATCACTGCAATGTGCCACCTACATATTTTAGCCAATGCTGGCCACCAGTGCGATTCTGACTTCAGTGGACCCTCCAGCAGTTGTTTACTGTCACTGGAAACGTTCATAACTTATGTCATAAGCAAAGCCTACTGACTGATTTTTTTCCCTCAGTGCTGTTGCACTGCTGTTTCAGTTATTGGGTCTTGCTCTGTTCACCCACACCATACTTGGCCTCACTCTGTTTCCCTACCCCCAATTCCCATCCAACCACCATACACTTCTCCCAGTCTATCTCTGCATCAAAACAATCAGAACATAACCCAATAGCAATTGCCCTACAATTAGCTTTTCTAACTCTTTTGCTTGAAGTGTTTATTATGTCCTTATTATGTCCAGTATGTCCTTTTAGATATTATACTGCTATAGCTTATACTACACTTGTCCTCGTGACATTTTAAGGTGCAAACTAATAACTTCAGAAAAACGTATTGTACATATCATGCAAAATTACTCTTGACTCCATCCCTACTAGAGTGCCGCATCAACATATTAGCACTATTTACCAAGTACCATATCTCCCAATTAAATATAATTAACAGTCCTATAAACCATACTCACTACACTAACATTTACCAAGTCTATCAGTCACCACATCACCCACACTCTTATCAACAAATCTTAGACTTTTTCAGTTTCAGGTATCTGAAATCTAGGTATGTTAGCACATGAAATCCAGTAAAACTAGAACACAAATCCATTTGGCTACATACTTTCCTTCAAAAAATTTCCACCCCAAAAAAATCAGTGGAGACATTGATCCAGGCAATGACAAGACAAAACAGTAAAAGGCACACACTAATAGCACAGTATTAAACATACCATTCTCTGTTCCTCTCCCATCCCCCAGTTCCAACCTTCTCCTCCTAAATATTAATTTTAGAAGCATGTGCAACAAATTACAAGCCAGACATACTTATATTGCCACATATTCTCCAGACATAGTCATATCTACAGAAACCTGGCTGATTTATATTGCCACATATTCTCCAGACATAGTCATATCTACAGAAACCTGGCTGACTTATATTGCCCCATATTCTCCAGACAGTCATATCTACAGAAACCTGGCTGACTTATATTGCCACATATTCTCCAGACATAGTCATATCTACAGAAACCTGGCTGACTTATATTGCCACATATTCTCCAGACATAGTCATATCTACAGAAACCTGGCTGACTTATATTGCCCCATATTCTCCAGACAGTCATATCTACAGAAACCTGGCTGACTTATATTGCCACATATTCTCTAGACATAGTCATATCTACAGAAACCTGGCTGACTTATATTGCCACATATTCTCCAGACAGTCATATCTACAGAAACCTGGCTGACTTATATTGCCACATATTCTCTAGACATAGTCATATCTACAGAAACCTGGCTGACTTATATTGCCACATATTCTCCAGACAGAGTCATATCTATAGAAACCTGGCTGACTTATATTTCCACATATTCTCTAGACATAGTCATATCTACAGAAACCTGGCTGACTTATATTGCCACATATTCTCTAGACATAGTCATAGCTACAGAAACCTGGCTGACATATTGCCACATATTCTCCAGACAGTCATATCTACAGAAACCTGGCTGACTTATATTGCCACATATTCTCCAGACATAGTCATATCTATAGAAACCTGGCTGACTTATATTTCCACATATTCTCTAGACATAGTCATATCTACAGAAACCTGGCTGACTTATATTGCCACATATTCTCCAGACATAGTCATAGCTACAGAAACCTGGCTGACTTATATTGCCACATATTCTCCAGACATAGTCATATCTATAGAAACCTGGCTGACTTATATTTCCACATATTCTCTAGACATAGTCATAGCTACAGAAACCTGGCTGACTTATATTGCCACATATTCTCCAGACATAGTCATAGCTACAGAAACCTGGCTGAAAGTACACATAGATGATAATGGGATCCCCCCACCTGGCTTTAGCATAATTAGGCCTGACAGGAAAAATAAATGGACAGGTGGAATTGCCATCATTTACAATAATTTCCTAAACATTTCCACATACGCACAGGAAATGCTACAATTTAATAATGCAGGACTGCTACTATCACAACTCAAAATCAGTTATAGGAAAACACTTTGTTTAGCAATCATATATATCCCACTAAGTAAAAACATTACCACTGTGGCAATATTCTGCACTGGATATCCTACCATGTCCAACATGAAACAATAATACTAGGAGACCTAAATATAGACTGGCAGCTTATCAACAGCAACACCCCATCTGATTCCATAAACCTATATTGCTTTTCACAGTTAATCACATCAGTTTCTAGAGTCCACAAAAGCATTGGTAGACAGCCAGCCTTAGACTAGATTCTTACTAATAGACCTAAAAAAATTAGCATAGCCAGTAGACCTACAGACAGCCTAACTGACCATAGCCAGTAGACCTACAGACAGCCTAACTGATCATAGCCAGTAGACCTACAGACAGCCTAACTGACCATAGCCAGTAGACCTACAGACAGCCTAACTGATCATAGCCAGTAGACCTACAGACAGCCTAACTGACCATCTAACTATTTAGTAGTTAGAAGCTACAATATCCAAGATAAACATATAATTTCCAACCAAGTCTGTAACTCAACAACATTTGTCACAATACTTTTATCAAAACTTTAGTAGAATATAACTGGAAAATCCTAAAATATATGCCTTTAGAGGCTGCTGTCATACACTTCATTAAGATACAGTGTGTACCAAAATGGTAAAATACAACCCTGCACCATGGCTAACAAAGGAAACTAAAAAATTAATGCTGCAGCATGACAAAGCCTGGAAAGAATGGCACAAAAATAGAAAGCAACATATATTTCAACATTTGAGGCACCAAATGAATAGGACAAAATACCACATACAAAAAGACAAGCAAGCCAGTTATTACTGTCTCTAAAATAAACATCAAAAGAACCCAAAACTAATCCTGACATCCATAGACAAACTTTTACATCCAGGCCAAACTGCCACCCCAACCCTTACATCCACAGTACCATTGATTCAATTTCCACACAGTTTAACATCTATTTTAAACAGACAATAGTGTTCCTCATGAACATTAATACATCCACTATTCTCTCTATACCATCAGCCTCTGCTGAATATCCTCACCTGTTTGACTTCAATCCAGTGCTAACCTCCACCATTAAAAGACTCCTACATTAGCTAAAACCAACCCCCTCAGGTGCTGACCAACTCCCCTTGGACTAATTAAGAATGGTGACACATGCAATTGATTTTCTGGTCTCTGTATTGATAAAGAGATCTATATCTGAAAAATACATTCCTTCGACTGGAAAAAATTCTTTATTATACCTTTACATGCAGGTAGCACATCTATGTAATTTAATGACTACAGGCCCATTACAGTCCTCTCCCCTTTATCAAATATACTTGAAAATGTATTCATGCTCAGCTTCTACTGCAACTAAATTCAGATATCTTCCATATGAAATGCAACATTGTTTCAGACCACATCAAAGTACAATTCACTTCAACACTATAAACTAGCAGAGGAACAATGGTAAACTAGTGTCAACAGTGTTCCTAGACTTATCCAAAGCTTTTGTCACACTATCACACAAACAATTACTCAACAAACTCTCTTCTGTAGGCCTCTTGTAAATCCTCCATTACATGGTTCCTTAGTCATCTAACTAGAAGGTAGCAAACAGTCAAATGGCAACAGGACATCTCCTCTCTCTCATTTAAAATAGGTGTTCCTCATATTTCCATAAGAGGACCCCTTCTCTTCAATATTTCCCTACACAAGCTATACACTGCCATATACAAAGCAATTGGAGTACAATATGCAGATGATTCCATTTTAATATGTACAATCACCGCAATTTCAAAACTCCAAGAAATCACTCAAATTTCTTTCTATTCAATTGAAACCTGGCAGAAAAATTCAAACCTGCTCCTTAATCCCAATAAAACATAAGTGACCCTCTTCAACATAATCATTATTTCAATCACAATCTTTTCTGGTTACATCTGCAAATAATACTATAATTGGGGTAGTAAAATGTACTAAATTACTGGGCAAGGTAATATGTGACAGTCTTAAGTTTGGTCTACATATTCTTCAAACAGTTAAAGATCCATAGGGAACTTAGTTTCCTTTACAGATCCAAACAGTACTTTATGAACCCAAATCTAAGCTCTACAGCAAAGTCCAAACTAGCCTCCAGTTACAACAATGTAGCTTAATTTGCTACCCACACTGCATACTGAGCTCACCACTGCCAAGCCTTAAAAGAAGTAAAGTGGCTAGACCTTAACAACTACATAACATACCTGCAGTTAGTTATGGCATACAGACTGACTATTATCATGAAAAATGCACTACATTAAGAAATATACTATTGCGCTACACCCCCACAATAGAGCCGATGGCAAATTTCTACTAAGCTCTACTAAAGCAAATAATTAATTTTCAAACTCGTTATACCTTTGTTACATCTCCAAACTCTGGAACACCATCCTTACACAAGAAAAAATTACAAACAAATTCTCAGGCTATAAAATCCATTATGCTCATGTTCATCACCAGGTTGAGACCTGTAGCAAAAGCTCAAACTTTGTATTACCTGCTGCTAACTTTTCCCCGTCATTCACTTGAATCAATGCACCTCTAATGACATTCTTTCCTGCACTTGAATCAGTACACTACTCCTAAACTCTGCTTCTCATCTTCCTCTCTTTCTGACAGCCTCCATCAACTGCTCTGCTCCTCTCATGCATTCCCTATATACTTAAGTTATAAACTTTACAAACGCGCCAATTTGGAACAGGCAGCCTTATAAGTTCATAAGTTCACAGGACAATACTAGGCTATTGGCCCAGAGGCCCTTACAAGCCTAATCAAGAATTTCACCCATGTTCCCACAAAGTTATTACCTGTTTTCCCTGTCCAGCAGGGACACAGATGGGATCACAGGGGTATATTTTCTGTTTCCCATCCAGTTGTCCAGGTTCCTCTTAAAGAGGGCTAGAGAGGTACTCTTCTTGACATATAGAGGGAGTCTATTCCACAGATAGGGGAGTTGTTGGGACACAAATCTATCCTGCCATCAAGTTCTATTAATGTCACAGACCAGATTGAGGTCTTGTGTGCGGGTTGCACAAGTTAGATTTGACTTATGGATATGTAGCAACTCCATCAAGGCTGAGTCTGAGACAGACTTGTATGCCAGACACAGGTCACCTCTGAGCAGTCTGTACGAGACTAAGTACAGGGACAGGGCTTTTAGCCTATTTGTATAAGATAGGTATTTGAGACCCCGGATTTTCTTGGTCGGGAAACTCTGTGGTTTCTCCATCTGCTGCATGAGCTTGGTAAGGTAAATGCCAAAGGGGACAATGTACTCGATAATGGGTCTGATAAGGGAGGAGTACACTGATGTTATGACCTCCTTGTTCCTGGATGAAATACCCTTACTTATGAGGTGGGCCATGTAAAAAGCCTTCAGTACAATGGAGGCAACGTGGTGGTCAAAAGTCAGATTGCTATCAACCTGGGTTCCCATGTCCCTTGCAACTAATTGCATGCTTAGTACATTGTTACTAATGTGATAATTAGTGGGGATGCCATCTTCCCCATAGGGGATAATGATGCATTTCTTGGCATTCAGTTTGAGTCCATGCTACTGACACTTGTCATTAGTTTGGGTAAGGCCGTCTTGGAGGATGTTCACATCACTAGGGGAATTTATGACAGTGCCCAGCTTTCAGCCATCTGCATACTTGGTCAGCTACAGACCACTGGTTTTGGCTTGTACCTTAGAAAAGTATATCCCAAACAGTAGAGGCCCCAAGACTGCCCTTGGGGTACTCCGCTTATTATGGGTCTACTATTAGAGGTGGCTTCCTTTATTCTGACAGAGTGGGTTCTATCAGTGAGCCAGTTAGCTACCCATCTGGTAACATACAGGTTGATGCCTAGCTGGGAGAGTTTATCTATTATGCCTGAGTGGGGAATAGTGTTGAAGGCTTTGGCTATGTCAAGGTAGATGGTGTGCACTCTCTTCCCCTCATCCATGGCTTTGGTGACTGTTTTGAAGAATCCAACCAAGTTTAACAGGCATGATCTCCCTTTGACAAAAACAAACTGTGTGGGATCAAGGATTTGGAGGTTGCCAATGTCCTTGTTTATAAAGTCCATGATAATGCGTTTCATGGCCTTGCAGATCAGGCTAATTAGGCTGATGGGCCTATAATTGCCTGGGTGGGTGGATGCTCCACTTGTGTGTAGAGGGATGACAGTGGCTGTCATCCATTCTGCTGGGATGAAGCCATTGCACAGGCTTTGGTTGAATAGGGTGCCTAGTGGTGCTGAGAGCTCTTGTCTGAGTTCATGTAGAACACAGCCAGGGATGTTGTCAGGTCCCATGGAGGCTGTATTTTTTGCTTTGAGAGGGTTTTAATGACCTGCTTGCTGGTGATGAGTGGAGGGAGGCAGGTGCTGTGGATGTTGTGGTTTACTGATAGGGGGTCAGGGGTGTGAAGTTTTCACTGAACTTGTCTTCTAGCAGGTTGGTTATATTTATGGCGTTTGTGTATGTGGTATTCTGGACCACTAATTTAGAGCAGATTCGGGAGTTACCTTTGAGACTGCAGACGTATACGAAGAAGGCCTTGTGATTGTTCTTAGTGGATGTGGCCAAGCTGGACTCGAAGTTAGCCTTAGAGGATTTCACCTGTGACCTTATTTGCTTCCTGTTCAGACAAAGGAGAGATTGCTTCCAACTCGGCACCTGCTCCTTCTTGGTCCTGGACAGCAATTTTTCCTTTTTATTACAGAGTCTGTTTATTGCTGCTGTTCACCAGACAGGTTTACTCTTCCTTGAGGAAGATTATTTGGTCGTGTCAGGTATTGCTGAGTCCATGCAGCTATATAGGTGCTCATATAGTTTTTTGGTGTAAGCTTGGACATAAGTGCTTGTTCCAGCTGAAGGGATGGTAATTGTGAAGCTGCTTATACCTGCTCTCAGGAGGTTGTAGTTAGCTTTGGAAAAGTTTTTTGTTTGACCCTGGCATGGGGGTTAAGGGGAGATGGGGACTTTGAAAGTGATTGGTTTATGGTCGGATCTTACCAAGGAGGATGACACTGTAGGGATGCTAAAGTGGCTACTCATGTTGGTTAGTACCAGGTCCAGGATATTTTCACCTCTTGTAGAGGTATCAACCAACTGATCCAATGCGTTGGCATTGACAAAGTTGAGGAATCTCTGGGCATTCATGTTTGAGGTAGAATAGGTCTTCCACACTATGGTTGGGTAGTTAAACATTACCCAGGATCAGGGTAGAAGGTTGAATCTTGATGGATTCAAGTAAGTCCAGATAGGTGGAGTGGGCTACCTGAGTCATGGTTGGGGGTCTGTAGCTACCTATGATTTGAATAAGTGTTTTGTCACCAGTTAACTGCACCTGGAGTGTTTCCTGTGTGTCATACTGTTTGACCAGCCTGGAGGTGTGTATGTCTTTGATAAATATTGAAACTCCACCTCCTTTGGCATTGTAGCCCTCCATTTGGGGTCTGAAAGTACGGCAGGACAAATAAGCTGGGAAGGCTGGGGCGATCCCCACAGCCTTGAAACAGGTTTCAGTGACTGGACAAATGTCAGCATCTTCCAGGGCAAGGAATGTTTGCAATGAGTGCAGTTTCATGTTAAGACTCCTAGCATTTAGCAGCATGACCTTTAAATTTCGTTTAGAAGAATTTTTCACGTTGGTAATTTTGTCCTCATTACTTTGCCTAAAAAAGCACTATGAGGGAGGCAAGAGCCTTTGCCAGAAATCTGAAGCCCAGGGGAGACTGATGAAGGCCATCTCTGGCAAAGCATCATGGTCTGTCAATTATGTCTTCCCAGGCCGTCAGATATTGGATCCTGTTGGATGACATCAGAAATTAAGCCAGTTGTTGAAGTCAATCATTTTCTGTTTGGAGTGAGGCATCATTCTGGGTGACAGTAGGATGCTGCTTAAGGCTAAGGACATACCTGCCTGGGACACATATTCAGCAAACTCAATCATGTCTCTCTTCATATAGTCCAGAGAGGTACATCTCAAGTCATTCACACCAACATAGACTATGACAGAGTCATATGACAGAGTCATAACAGTACCTGTTATTGAGAGACCTGAGTGCGTGAGTGATATGGGGGATTCTAGCACCTGACAAGCAACTTACCATGACTTTCCCCTTGTCTAGCCTGATGAGGGGAACATCTGTGTGTCTCACCTTAGAGTCTCCTATGACTAGTATGTTGAATTTGTGGCCTGACCTTAGAAGCTGTGAGAAACAGGCATGTGTACTATGTGTGGTGCTTGGTGGGTTGTGATGTGTGTGTGTGCTTTTGCCTCAGAGGTATCTTTTGTTTAGGTATGTTTTTGTTAAGGACCTCCACATATGTAGGAATGTACTGTACAGGTGTGGGCGGTGTTAGAGGTGTGGTGTTTGTGGTGTTTGTGCATACAACCTTCTCAGTGTCAGATGCACTGACTTGTGATTGAGACAGCAAGGATTCTAGGTTCTTAATATAATTGCATCTCTCAGCTATTGTGTTCCTAGGTAGTAGAAGAAGATGGTTGTTCATGTACATGAGGCAGTTGCTACACTGTCTCAGGATGCCCATATCAAACAGACTAACAGGAGAAACCACAGGAAATTGTCCGTCCATGGTTGCCAGAATCTCTGGAAGAGAGGTCAAGGAAGGCAGAGGGGGTACTATCAGAATAGAGTATCTATAGGTGTGCATAGGGCTGGATAAAATCAACACAGTATTTGCAAGGGAGGGCGTCAGTTACACAGGAGTGCTGGTAAGGGAAAAAATGCAACTGAGATACCTCACAATGGGTTAAAACAGTGCAGCAGCAGTGTGCAATGAGCAAACAAGTGCAACACTCTGCAGTCACAGGGTTTAGATAACAGAAAAGATGAACGAATCTAGAAGCTGGAATTACTACCCAATCCAGCTAGCCCCTGTACTTTCAATCAATCACTCATGCTAGAGAAGGTCAGGCAGCCATGTTACTCTCATTAACATAGAAGAAAATCCCTACCAGCATAAGATGGCTGCCTGAAACACAGGAAACTCAACAAGCAAAACAACCAGGCCTGGATACAGCAGGCCTCTATCCAGACTATGCTACCTGACTAGAACACAGAAACCTCACAGGAAAGCACAGATAGAGCACTCACAAACAGAAAATACAATTCTCAGTATGAAAAAGCAATTTACAGTTAAGTAAATTAATAAAAATGCAATTACAGTAATAAAACACTATCTAGCAATGAAAATACAGTTAAAACAGTATAAAACAGTACAAAAATGCAGTGAAACAGTAAAAAGCTTTTTTTGATAGAAGTAATTCTGAAATGTAGAAAGACATGCGTGAATAGGAGTGCCTTCACTGAAGGTTGGGCGTGAGGCTGGCAACTCGGCACCATAGAAAATCTACTGCCAATCATTAGCGGACCGGAGTTCCGCTGTGGCGACCCCTAACCGGGAAAAGCCGAAAAGACAAACAACAAGTCTCTCACTCAAATGCTATTAACTATCCTCCTATACAATACTAATATCTCCCTCCTTCATAATTTTATAACTAACATCTCAGCTACACTCATTATATCCCTTGAAGTCTTTACAAGTCATTCTTTACTGAAATGTAATACCACTAAGCTTCTATACAATGTCTTTTCTTCTACAGTATGAATCCATTCACTTCCTGCAGTATGTTCAAGCTACCATAACTGTACAGACTTATGAATATTGATGTAAATACTTTACTATATACCTGACTTAACTGTTTGCTTTCCTTCTGAGAAATGTTACTGTGGGCAGGATTCACGAAGCCTCCGTGTAAGAGTTATAACTCATACACGGAGACTGCAGTTAAAAGGAGTGATGTCAGCATGCTTTGCATATTCATGAGAGCATGCTGAATCACACTTAAGGCTAACACAGTCCATGTAAGACAGTAGGGGGCGTGTCCGTAGGCCGAGCCCTGTAAGCGGACACGCCCCCAGAAGAGGAAAAGTTCCCAAAGTAAACACCCACGGCAGAGTCCACGGAAATGTGAATAAACAGAACACAACACATGCCCCCACAGACTATGAACAGAAAACATATAAATAAACATGTTATATACTTTTTTTAAATTGTAAAAATGTTTAACCGTGAGTGCGCTCGTTTGCTGGCGTGCCGTAGCGCAGCTACAGTTAGCAGTCAGTGGGAAAGCATATAAGAACTAAATATGCAAAATAAGCCAGGAAGCAATAGCATAGCGGTAGAGATGTTGGCTGAAGAGCAGGCATTCATGGTTCGAGCCCCCACAACACCATTTTTATTTTTAGCAAAATAAGCAGGAAACAAGTCCCTGACAAATATGTACACATAAAACCACATTTTATGTAAAATGTAATGAAATAGCCCATTTATATTGAAGAAATGTGAGGTAACAAAAGAATAAAAAATGCCAGATGTGCCCATAGCTGAGCTACAGTTTAACAGGGTGAGTGCATCTGCCCGTAGATGAGCAGTGGTTTAACTGGTGCAAAATGAGTGCCCGTAGCTGAGCAGTGGTCTAACATGCTAAATCTATGTGCCCCTAACTGAGCTGAGCATAATATGCGTGCTGATAGCCAAATGAGGCTTAAACCAGCTTACCCCATTTGCGTAGAGCTGCGCACCGCGCAAACAAGCTAACCGACGGGCAACGTTGAGCAAGCCGTATCAAAACTGCCTTTACACAGACACACCCCTCAGCATGTCTAGACAGTCATAAAAAATGAAAAGTAGTGGCCAGGTTCGAACCCAGGATACTATACACCATCAGGCAATATGCAATTTGATATTAAGTGTATACGCGTTTTTGCGATATTACACTTTTTGTACTTCACATTTTTTGTGTACTTCTTTGTACACTCTTGTTTATTTTTAAAAATTTTAAAAATACATCTTTGTATATATACTTTGTGTGTGTATATATACATATATATTTTCTTAAATTTGACTTGATTTTTATAATTTGGGGTTTCACCCTATTTAATTATTGTGCTTTTACCTTTTGGTTACTGTTTTTTAATTATGTACATGTATTTAAGTTATGAGTGATTTCTTCTTAAATTTATTGGTTTAGCCCTTATGAAGGCATTTTTGATGTATTAAATTAGGGTTGATTGGGAGCATTTGAATCCAATCAACCTTTAGTATTTAATTGCCAGTGTTTGGCTGCCTCAGTTTCCCTCTGAAGAAGCCACCATATGTGCGTGGCGAAAACGCTGTGGTTATTTGAGTTAATAAAGTGCGTTAAGGACTACGAAGGCTTTGTCTGTTCTTGGGTTTCTTGGATTTCATACACCATAGTCAAGGTACCAAACCACTAAGCCATGACAGCAGTACCTAGAAATGTAATAATAGCTGATATATAGGAATGAATACAAATTGGAGCATGACAATGCAGGTTTACTGAAGTTGATACAATTCCAAAATGGCCAATCACAGATATGTGCGGGAAAAACAGACTATATAAGCCCCATAGGCGGGAATACACAGCATAAACGATTGTAGAACTGAACTGCAGGCAGAATGACAGGAGTAGGAGAGGGTAGTTGCTTTCGAGCACAGAGGTGGGGCGTTGAGGAGTCCAGGTACATGGTCTGGCTCCTAGTCCACAATCATGAGGCCCAACTCATGCAGGGCCAGGTCCTCTGGGGAGCATACAGGGCCGAGGCGTGGGACCGGTTGGCTCATGATCTCACCAGTGCCACAGGGATTCCAAGGACTGGTGAGCAGGTCTGTCACCACCATGCGGACCTGAAGAGACGCAAGCAGGACCAACTGAACCTTTGGATCCAGGAGGCCCGGCAAACACCCAACGTCTGAGTAAGTTACATTTAATTATGTATGTAAGAAATTAAACTAGCTGATATTATGGAGATGTGTATTCCAATATTACTTCATTTATATTACAGCTGCAGGTGTCCGTTCTGAACCGCAGAGCCTATGGCGATAGGCTGGTGCGGTTGCCACCAGGCAGGTCAGTAATCCACTACCAGTAACTGTAAAGAAATATAAAAGTATGACAGTCAGCAAAAGAGTGCAGTGTAGTCACTAAGGAATAAAATGTGCAAGTAACAGTGTGAAAGTGTCTGCAAGTATTGCTTGATTACAAAAGTGTGTTTCAGCCTGTAAGTTAAACCGAAAAATGAAACTGTCTGACATAAATTCTGAAATAAAAGTGCCCCACCTGTAAGAAAATAGTACACAACCTGCAGCAGGCTGAAAAGTATAGCTGCAGAAGATGATGAAATCACATGTGTGAAATATATCCCTGTTGAAATACTGAAACATGACAGAAGTGAGACTGCTGGAAAGGATTGTAATAACTACAGGTAAAACATGTCAATAAAGCCTAGAAGTAAGTACCATCCTGAATAGTAAAATGAAAGCAAGTGAGAGAGTGTGAGAAAGTGTCATGAATCCAGCAATACAGTAGTAATAACCCCTGAATAAAGTATACTGCAGTCAAGACAGAATGGAATGCATGTGAGAATCAAAACCAAACAGCGAAATCTGTTCAACGTGTTGCTGCATCTGGAATGTGTATCCCAAAATCTGGATATGTTGCTCTCAGTCTGCAATATGCAGATAGGATGATTGTCTGATATACCAAAAATCCACACTTGTCTACAGCTATATAAAGCAAATGTAGCTGGATGATGTAGCTGAACAAAGCTAGATATGAATGTGTATGAAGAACAATAAAATGTATATTGATGTTGCAGTAACAGTCCTATCACCAAGTTGAAATAGTTATCATATAGGAAACTGTAGTTAGAACAGTAGTGTGTATATATCTGTAGCTATTAGAAATGTACAGCATATGTATTGGTACTTGAAGGTGTTAATATTATTTTCTTCACCCCACCCTATAACCACATATAACCCATTCCATGTGAAAATGGTATGTGCAATCACAATTAACACCCCTGGACGTTTGTCCTGTTGGGTCATATATATTTGCATGTTCGTTGATGCATCTGCCCTGTTCATACATCCAAACCTGATGGCCTGTTGCCATCAATTAACCCTGCATGTCATTGGACTGTGTACTGCTGTTCAAATTATGCATGTGTTATGCACGCTGTTCAATGGTGTGAATATCTGGGTGTTTGGTTAATGAGAATACTAATGCATGCTGTTACAACTAATTGTGAATTTTATTATATGTCACTAACCCAAACTGTCATGACATAATGCAAAACATAGGACGACAGGGAAGGCGGGTTCCAGCGGACCCACCTCTCCCACCTCACCTGGAGAGTGCACCTGGCACTAGTGCCAAGTCCGGACCCTCCTCCGGTGGCCCTGTGCCACCTGCGGGTGGAAGCGCTGCAGGGGATGGGGCTCGCCCCCCCAAGTGTGGCCAGAGGAGAACCACCACTCACCCTCCGTAGCATCCGGACTGTGGTGCATAGGGAGATTCGGGACTCTGTTCTCGAGCCCCTATGCCAGCTTGAGGCACGGGTGGCACAACTAATGGGCATGCCTGTTGCCCGGCCTACACAGCCCCCAGCACAGCCCTGTCCTGGGCAGTGAAGGAACAGTGGCAACTGCCTGTGGGTGGGGATATCAGTTCCACTGTTGCCATCTGTGGGCTCATGGGCTCTGGATATCCAAACCTCCATCCCCGTCAATTGTGTAACCCCCCACACATGTCATACACCGCCCCTGTATGCGTCTTGTTTGTCTTGTCTGTTTACCTACCCAACCTACCTCCCCAGCTATACCGACTTCCTTCACCTGACATGCCACTCTCACCTGAAAAAAAAAAGGGCACTCTGTACCCACAAAAAAATTACGTCCCATACATAGCTGCCCATTCCGCACACATGTCTGCTGGACATGGAATCTATCAATTACAATTGGCTGTACAACAAGTATTATTGTTGTCCTGACACCTCTCTCAGGGGTGGAAGGTTTCAAATGTCACACCAAATTACATACATATGCACAGCTGTTGCTGATGAAGAAATGGGCAGCTATGGGCCTTACCTACATCCCTCCTGCAAATCCCAAGCTTGTTTCCCTACTGTCTTACCCTCTTTGTGACCCCTTTTTCACCACTTTCCTGTCTCCCCATTTTCTTTTCTTTCAAAGAAAATAGCGCGGGTGTGTGCCAGAGTAAGCACTGTTAAGCGGTTGTAAGCGGGTGTGTGCTTGTGTGCGCGGAGCTAACTGCCAGTGCGCATGCGTGAGCTCCGCGCAAACCAGCGCTAACCCAGTTACAACTGCTTAAAAGTGCCTTAGTCACTTTGATTGACAGGTCCTGTACTCAGTTCAAAAGCAAAATAAAATCCCACTGTCAGTCCCGAACCCAGGACCTTGGAAACACTAGTCTGTATGACCTACCACTAAGCAATGACTCTTATACAAGAACATTGTGATAAAATAAATATAACATGTAATAGTAGGGATGAATGTAAAGGGAATATAGGATGTGTAGTACCCAAAGCATGTCATGTAGAATTACTGTCAAAACTACTGGATTCTCACAATAGTACTGTGTGAACACAAACAGCTATGCTAGTCAGTAGCTTGTAGGTAATAATGTCAGTTAAAGTACATATATAAATGTATGTATATGTACATATATATATATATATATATATAAATATATATCTATATATAGTTGTGGGAGTCATTGTGCATACACACTTACTACAGGGAACAGGAGAGAGGAATGGAGAAATGTGAATCTACAACATAGCCTGAATCATGAGAGAGATACTAACCTTTACACTCACAGAACACTGTCCACAGCATACCAGCATGGTCCCCGCCCTTACAATCTGAAAGGGCAACGCCTATCCCACATACCCTTTTATAGCACTGACCTGAAATCACAGTGAGAACTGCAATCAGTACACAACTGGCTGTATGCAATTAGCAAATGCTGGCTTACAATTGGTGCAGAGGCCATCACATGGACCTATGCAGATACCTACAAAAGCATCCAGTACTAACACTCCACACATGCAATACATTCATTGCTTCAGGCCTACTAGCCTTTACTAACACCATAAACCATACTTGCAACACTAATTATATATCCTCAGCCCTCTTTTTGGATCTTTCCAAGGCATACGATATGGTTGATCACCAACTTGTAATACACACCCTGCAAACATTCTGTCTAGATACTGGAGCCTTCCAGTGGTTTCAATCCTACCTGCATGGTCGACAGCAGGCTGGCCTCTGGCAGAACAAACTCTCTAACCTTCTACCTAACACCCTCAGAGTACCACAAGGCTCTATACTAGGGCCCTTGCTGTTCTCCATCTTCATTAACGACCTTTATACTGTCATCCCAAAAGTCAGCTGTATCCAATATGTTGAAGACTTTACTCTGATCTGCTCAGCCACATCTCCAGTAGAGTTATGGTCAGCTACCCAGACCACCTTTAATACAATAGAAAACTGGATTTCTGAACATCGTCTGATCCTAAATCCAAAATAAACTAAACTGCTGTTATTTCACCAACACGTAGGTCTACCGCTTTCACCTTTACCATAACATCAACTGATGGCACAATAATCTCCCCTGACCCATCTACTAAACTATTAGGTGTCATCATAGACAATAATCTCAAATGTGACCTACATGTTAACCAAATTATCAAAGCCATCAATAAATAACTAGGGTCACTTTACATAATAAAAGCCTTCCTAGCCCCTCCAGCTAAAGGTGCCATAGCTCGCTCACACCTTCTTTCAACCCTTCTGTATGCATCCCCTCTACTCTCGAATATGAACAAGACTGTCCTTACCAAATACTCAATTTGCTACAACCACATTGCCAGGTTTACCACTGGGCTGCCTTTTAGGACACATCATTGCATCAATCTAAATCAGCTTGGTTGGCTTGCAATACCCAGCCTAATACAGTATAACCAACTGATTATGGCCTATAAAATCCTCTATAATCCGGACAATACTCCTGCACTTCAAATATTATCACCCCCTATAACAATCCTAGACCGCTTTGATCCTCTAACAAACTACTAATTCAGACTAGCACATTTAATAACACAGCCGGTGATTCTCTCTTTGCAAACTCTGTAAGTAGATCCTGGAACCCACTTCCAGCTGATATTACCCTACTTTCCACCTTAGGTCAATTTAACACTAGACTCAAACAACATTTGTCACTTAACTGGCTATGTCAATGTATCAAGCCTGGCTAACTCAAATGTGTAAAATCTGTGAACCAGTTTACTGTGTAATTTAATTTAATCCTGACTTGTGCTCAGGACTAACATTAACCTGTGGAACATGTTTAACTTGCTTACTTATGTAATCTCTGTAAATAATCTGTTTGTAATATGTAATGCTGGTATTATGTAATGCTGTATCTGCTTACCCTTGTAGCTTTTCTCCCCGGGCCTCCCCTGGAAATGGACATGCATCCAGTCGGACTATCCCGGTCAACAAATGTAGGATAAATAAATAAATAAATAAAATATATTACAGTGACTACAATACAAGTCAGACATTGACACGCACTGACAGCATGCTGAACACACTGGGACATACGTGGGGACTCAGAATAGCATCCTGCCTGAGCATCACACGCCTCCGCAGCTGGCACACAGGCATATTTTCCGTTGGAACAGAGCACATGCCACACATGGCACACACATCCCCTGTGCCACACACTCACAGCCTATAGGGCTACACAACACACCTGCTACAGACATGTCAGGTACCTGTCTTGGGTGCTGCACTGGGGTCCCGCTCAACAGGCTGTATCTGGTGAAGGTCACAGTGATATGCCTCAGGGGCACTATGGTCCACCACAGAACACATGCATACAGGTCAGTCAGAGGCATGGACACATATGACTCATTCATTGACCATGCCAGTATGGCTGACCTGAGACATACCTCCCTGGACTACGTGATAGGGAACATAGAATGGATCTCACAGCATGTGGCACAGGCCAGTATGAGCCTGATCTTGGTTGCCAACATACCCTCACCAGGTATGCTACCACTATATGTGGGAAGGGTGTTGTATGTCTACATTATGCTCAGTCTCCACTGTCATTCATAGGGTATCCGCTGGCTGTCAACGTGTGCTTACATGCTAGGGAAGCCACAATGATGAGCAAGGGTCATCTTGCACGTGACACCCATGGCCCGATGTATAATGGCAAAGCTCTTTGGTACACACATACTGCCTTATGCTGCAGGACATGGTTCACATAGCCACCTCCATGGGTATCACACAGGTTAGGACACTAACAGTGCTGCTACACAACAACAGCAGTGTACACCGGAAGATGATTGCACCAGACACTGTCCTCAGCATGGTGAACTGCAATGTCTGTGCAGTACCAAATTCCTGATTCATGGCTCACAGGTGTTACCCATCACTGACAGGTTATGCCCCATACCATGCCTGTCGTCCCCTACACATGTAACACACATGGACAGGGGGGTGGTATCCCAAGGTACCACAGATACACACACCTCCAGGTTGTTGGCACAACACAAAGCATCAGGGCCTAATCATGTGCAGCTAACAGTGTGTCAGACTGCCATCTGGTTCATAGCCTGGCACACACAACCCTCCCATACACAGGAAGACCACCTATCCTCCATAACAACACTGGCAATGTGACAGTCTCAAGAACTGTGTTTATATGGCTGGACTGCATCCAGCCAAACATTGTGCATGAGCATTACTGTAGCTACAACACACTAGTTGAAGGGTTCACAGCATGTGGTCATTGAATTGCAGTGGAATGACATGTTACCACTACCACAACAGGTGGGAACATGCAGCACCTGTACATCAACTACATGTACACTATATGGCCCAGACCAGATGTGTATCCTCTGCTGTAGGTATTTTACCGTATACACCCACACTGTATAGAGACATACCACGTGCGGACCCTGCACAGTAAGACACAGTCATATTGGTATACATTGCAAATACCATTTATCCACTCGAGGCATGTGTGAGACATGGTAACTACTGCAGGTCACAGGTATTTATGTGTATGTGTCACACATACATCATGTGTGCAATGCCATTGCTGGTCTAGGCAATGGCATGCATTGTTATGTACAAAGACCCACACAAGGTCATACTGTGTGACATAACCACACGTGGCAGTTGTGGGTTACCAAAACATACCTATCTGTACTCTGACAATGGTAATAGACACAGTAGCAGAGTGCACTATTGGCATTACTATCCAACTAGCCCTGTTTGGCTGTGCTGATAGTATGGTGACATCCCCTGTGTTTACTGGGGGAATATGCAGCATCTGGTGTATTGTAGTATTTGCCAAAAGGATCTGTTTTCTCACACTTGCATTTACACACACCCTACTACCCCCGCACACACGCACACTTGCCATTTGCAGGATTCATTCCCCTACCTAACTAAGTCATGACACGTGAGTGAGACGCATTAGCAAAGCGCACTATTCGGATTACTAGATAGTTCCTCTTCTCTGGCTGTACTTATAGGGTGCTGACAACATCAGTATTTTGAAAGGGTAATGTGCATCAGGTAGTGTGATCTCCTGATTGCCAAAACTAACATGTTTTTCATACGGAAATGCACACACACAAACTCCCCACATCCAAACAGACAAACATGCCATTTACAGGTTTCAAACTCCTACCTAACTACATTACGACACTCGGGAGAGACGCATTAGCAGAGTGCGCTATTCGCATTACTGGGAGGCGTCCCTTCTCCTGCTGTACTTATAGGGTGCTGACATCATCTGTGTTTAGAAAGGGGAATGTGCATCCTGTAGTGTGTTCTCCCAGTTGCCAAAAGGGGACATTCCCTCACACAGAATTGCACACACACTAACCCCCCTCATCCAAACATGCACACTTGCCATTTGCAGGATTTAAACCACTATCTAACTATGTTGTGACACTCGAGACGGACGCATTAGCAGAGTGCACTGTTTGCATTACTGGGAGGCTTCCCTTCTCCTGCTGTACTTATAGGGTGCTGACATCATCAGTGTTTAGAAAGGGGAATGTGCATCCTGTAGTGTATTCTCCTAGTTGGCAAAAGGGATACTTCTTTCAAACAGTCTTGAACACACACTAACCCCCTCCACACACACTGAGCATGTACAGGATTCAAACCCCTACCTAACGATGTTATGACACTCGAGATGGACGCATTAGCAGAGCGTGCTATTTGCATTACTGGGAGGTTTCCCCTCTCCTGCTGTACTTATAGGGGGCTGACATCATCAGTGTTTAGAAAGGGGAATGTGCATCCTGTAGTGTGTTTTCCCAGTTGCCAAAAGGGACATTTCCCTCTCACAGCCTTTCACACACACAAACCCCACTCACCCACACTGAGCATTTGCAGGATTCAAACCCCTACCTAACTATATTACGACACTTGAGGGAGACGCATTAGCAGAGCACACTATCCGAATTACTGGGCATCTGTTCTGCACCTGTAGTATTTATAGGGTGCTGACATCTTTATTTCTACAGAGGTATGTACATGTAGTACTACCTGTCAGGTGGGGGATAGCATATATATGCATTTGCAGCCACCTACGTCAGGGTCAGATATGCACATCGCACTGGCAGGTTATGTTCTATACCATGCTTTGGGACCACAGGACCTGTAACACACAACACAACCAGTCCAGAACACCACACCCACATCCAGGACACACACTTAGCTTCCCTGGGAACAGTGCCAGGATATGCAGGTGTTCACATACACCATTCCAGTTGTTAACATCAGGTACAGGCATATTGTGTGTGAGAACTACTCAGGCCTCTACCACTTTACCCTACAGCCACTACAATTTGTGGGTCCATGTGCTATGGCAGAACCACACACCACAGCCACATGGGGGAATACATATTGCACCTGTCCATCTGCAACGTGGGTACTCACTGTTCCACACCAGAGGTAGACCACCATTGTTGATATCTGACCATACCCACCTTTCCATGGACATCCATATCCCATCTCCACCCCAGGCAAGGTTGTCACTGCACACAAACTGTATTTAGCACAAGCAGACTCCACACTTGTGTAGACTGGGGTGGACGACTTCAGAGGACCCATGCTGGAGGACTATACTGGCCACTCAGCATAATCCTTGACAATTGCATTCTATGAGCATGTGTACGGTTTGCATTGGTCATGCTATCCCACATATACCAACGACTGCTCCACAACAAGACACCTGTCAGCTGTACACCAGCCATATATGCGCCGTACAACAGACAGAGTGACCTAATACATTGCAGAGCTGTAGCCCACAGAGGGAGGACATATACTCATTACAACACAGTGTTGACAGTGGAATCGTCCAGAGAATGCAGATAGGACTCCCCTCAGTCTGTTATTGACGGACACCTACTGTCAGGGATCCTCAGCAACCCTCTCACAGTACACACCGACAACATGGCTGTGGCTTAGCACATTCAATCCCTGGGACCCCCACGGTGCCCCTGCTTGACAGAGGCACAGCTCACTAGCCTCACATGTTGCCTTCTGTGACCTACTTTACAGTGGCACAGTAGCCTACTATCCTGGGGATGCAGATGCCAAGCACACTCTGGCTGAGCTGTCATTCCCTAGGGCAACAAGCCTAGTATTGACCTCTACACCCATATGTTCAATTGTCGGATGCACAATATTTGTTGTGCTGTTCTACTGTTTGCAGGTCTTTATTGCCATAGCATTCCCTGTTCCTATGACGAACTTGTGTATCTGTGGAAGATGTTTGCATATGACGGCGATCCACTATATCACTTATGTCTCTGTAGTCATTTACTGTGTGCACTGGGCTGATTGCTGTGTTGTGGTTGGTTCCTAGACTGACTTACAAATACCAGATATGTGTGGCCAACTGCTAAATGGAGATATGGCCTAAGTGTGTGAGCATGCCCAGTTCAGCCTTTCCATGGCATGTTGTCTGACATATGCCTCATTTATCAAAGTGTGCGAGCATGCCCAGTGTGAGCTTTCCATATGTTGCACTCTGAAGTCCACCACATATTTGGGTGTGTGTGAACTTCAACAATATCTCACGTTTATGGTTGTGTGTTGGGTGTCATGTTGTGTACTAACTGGCCAACTGCTTCGTGTCTGCCACAACAGGGATTATACTGTGCCTGCAGGGATTGCATGGGATACTTTGCAGACAGTTTTCAACATACTTTCATAATGACCTAACACTGTAGTACTGTATAGTGTACTGGCTCAGTACTTTCACTGTGGTGGACAGTATCCTGGGCTTTAGTCCTATGACTGCTTGATATCTTCATAGTGAGCACAACAGTCTGTGTATGGGCCAGTTGTGCGCATATGACTATGTTGCAATATGTTCAGATATGGGCTACCTACACCAGGCTCGTCCAACATTGCTAGTGTATTCCACAACATGGGTGGACATTGGCAAACACTAGCAATGTTCCCTAGCCCATTTCTGATGCTAGTCACAGGGTGTGTTTGTCCTTCGACACACATTGTAACTGGAGTTTTCCATGACATATGTCATGGTTAGTATACTGTGCCTCCGTCTACCTCTGACATAACAGTGATACCCAGGGTTAGCCTACCATCTCCCATACATTCATCAGGATTCCTCTTGAGGGGTGTCGATATGTGGCTCTCTGGCTGACCTGTACCAGGAATTTACTGAAGAGTGGGGGTGCTTTCTGTGTTATGGATCATTCTGTACAGCTTGTCCTATGTATGTCAGTGCTGGGGTTCAGGTCTCTCATGTGCATAGCTCACTGCCATTCAGATTGTACAAGGTGCAACATGTTCATTCATTCCAGGTTGGACATGGCTTCATACATCAGGCACAGCTTTCCTATAGCTGGGAAGGATGGCGGTGTGTGGGGCTGCAGTTTGTTTACTCAGGCAACACATGGCATCTGTTCATGCTCTTTGCTACCCCTGGTGGGGTACTGTTGTGGACTTTATAGTTGATGGAGGTGTCTGCTGCGGTATATCCCACAGGGGCTATTGTAGTCAGTTGTGACGCTGATGGAGGATGGCTGCAGAGCCACAGTGAGTTCCCCTTATCTACATCTGCCAACCTTCATGTTTGGGTGGGTATATGGTACATGTTTCTGCGAACACTACAGCCACATGTTTGTCCAGTGCAGGATATTTATCACCTTTTGTACCCAGGTCTCACATTACATGTTAGGTACCTCATGGGTTAACACCTGTGTGGTAATTTGTGGGCACTTACTGTATATCCACGGTGGTTGTCTATACACAGTTCTGCAATTAGCTTGCTGACATGGCTATGGCTACAGTTTTCTGTTTGTAGGTGGCCCTTTTGTGGGTTGCTTGTGTCAGCTGGGGGTCGGATATGGTGGGCTGTTTGTACTCCTTTGCATACATGTTCAGTCACAGTCCTTCCATGTTGGCCTTTACCTATGGGACATATCTACAGAACGGGGGTGGGGGTGGGGTCAAGACCAGGCCTTGTGGGATGCCACTCATATCCGCTTTGTAGTCTGACATGGATGCAGCATATCTGACCATGTCAGTTCTGTCCTTGGTCTGGTTTGCAACCCCTCTACTGACATAGGGGTATATATTTAAGCTGCTGAACATATCCATACTGAACTCGTACGGTATTGTCTAGAAGCATGTGCACAGTTCAGCTACACTGTGTGGACCACATTGCCCTCATCACTGACCTTAATGACTGCTTCAAATGGGTCAGACATGTTTAGGGGCAGGTTCTGCAGTTACAACAACCACACTGTGTAGGGTCCAGTATCAGTAGGTCCACAATAGCCTTCTGTCTGCGGTACATACTGATCCTTTCCATAGCTGTGCAGAACAAGCTTGACAGGATCCTGGGGTGGTAGTTTGGAGTATCCATTCAGGCAACACCTTTGTTGTGATGGACCACTGTTGTTGTACACTGCTCTTTGGGTACATATCCTGTGTTAAGGATGACATTGGGCAGTAGTGTGATTTGGCATTCCATTATTCTTGGAGTCCATGTTGGCCTCAGGACAGGACACCATCACATACCTTTGCTGCTGTGTGTTCTGCTTTGCAGATGATGGTTGTTACCTCAGCATCTGCAATGTCAGGGGACAATCAGTCTGCTGGGATAGGTATTTTGCACTCGGGGGGGGGGGGTGTTTGCACTACACCTGACAGGTTGTATGTTAGCAATATGTGTGTGTGTGTTTGTTATGTTGTTTGTAATATCTGTGTGATTTGGAGCATATCTGTGGATGCCCAACATGGTTCCTACCATCAGTTGGGTAAGCCTTGTGATTATCCTTAGTGTCCTGTACGTTTTGTATCTTCATAGGTTCATGGGTTCATACTAGGCTATACACTCTAGGCCATTAGTAAACCTAGCCAGAGTGTGTGTGTCTTTTGCCACCCCTTGCTATGTTCAATTATGGCCATTTATGAAGTTCTTCACTGTGCCTCTGTCTGGTCGTGACACAGTGAGGACCCCCCAGTATACATGTACGGTCATCCATCCACTTGGCAATATTCCTGTTGAGGGGTGTCAGCGAGGGGCTCTGCCTACCATGGATTGGGATCCTGTTTCTGGGTGTGGGGAGCCTCTGGGTTATGTATCTGTCCCTCCAGCACATCTTATTTCATTATGTGTTGAGGCTGACATCAGTGACTCTCACAGCTCCAATGGCTTTGATTTCCTGTGGTGTAGCATGTCCATTACTCCTGTGTTGGACATGGCCTTGTACAACAGACATACAATGCCTCTGTGTAGGCAGTGTGTAACTGCAGTCAGCTGGGGTGTCTACAGCCAGGCAGCATATGACATATATTTCACACCCTTTATCCTGTTGGTGAGGTAACTATGAGGTCTTCCGAACCGCTGCAGGTGTCACGTACGGTACATCCCTTATGAGTCATTGTACTAGATTATGGGTCTGATAAGGGAACAGTACAGCGGCACAGTGACCTCTGTTGATGTTGATGTGAATCCTTTCATGATACGGTGTCCAGTATCGACAATCTTCATAGCCACATTGGCATTGTGGGTGTCACATGACAGATTAATGTCGACCTGTGTCCCTAGGTCCCTGATTACTCCTTGCATACATAATGGTTTGACACCTATGTGGTAATTTGTGTGTACCTTGTCTGGTATTTGGTGGGACATTCATACTGTCCAGTGTCTTCGGATGTCTGGGTGGAGTTCTTGTGTGTGAGAGTGTGGTCTGTCGCATGCTACAGACTGTACAGCAGTTTTGACTACAGTTATGTGCACATGGGTGGTCTCCGCTGCTTTGTGCATTGTCAGTTACCTGGCAATATGGGTGTCTGTGCTGCATATGGATACTCCCCCTCCTTTGATGTTTTGGTGCAGGTGTTGGGGCCATAACACATGATATGTGGTATAACCTAGTAGTGCTGGTGTGCTATCACTAGGCTTGCAGCAGGCTTCTGTCACTGCACAGACATCAATGTTCTCCATAATGGGAAGTGCCTCAGGGACATGCATATTGCAGTTTACACATCTGGCATTGGTCAGCATTACCCTTATGTTTCCTACCACTTATGTTTTCTAGGGTGGTGGGTAGTCTTTTTGGCGTTGCCTACATATGGCTCTATGGAGGCAGCAAAGGCCTTATCCAGTATCCAGACGCACACGGGTAACAGCTGCAAGCCATCCCTGGAACAGCAGCATGGCTTGTCATGCTTGACATCTCAAGCAGACAGACATTAGACCCTCTTGGACTGACAGCTGTAACTGTGCCAGCTGTTAAACATGAGCATTCTGTGTTTGTACTGTGGCATCATTCTTGGTGAGTGTTGGATGATGCACACGGCCAGTGTCATACCGCCCTGGGGTACATACTCAGAGGGACCATCCATGTCTCTTTTGATGTTGACCAGGGAGGTACATCTCAGGTAATTCACACCAGCATGGACATTGAGTGCATCATATTTCTGCTTGCTTTGGGGTGACCTGCGTACTTGTGTTATGTGGCATTTTGTGGCAGCCTACAGGCAGCTTACTCTACCCTTTCCCTTGTTCAGTCTGGTGAGTGGGACAGCAGTGTGTCTGCCTATACAGACACCTATTACGACTGTATCAGGCATGTTGTTTCTCCTTCTGGCCTGTGACTGTTTGGCACACCAGCTTTGCGTACTATTCGTTGCATGTGCTATGTTTGAAGGTTGTGGTTGCTTGTGATCTGCTTTGGAGGCTTCTGTTGGTGTGGTGTGTTTGTAATTCAGGCCTCCAGGAATATTTGTCTGTGTTTATGTGTTTGGTTTACAGTTGTGGTAGGTCTATGTGGGACTGGGTTTGTGGTGTATGTGGTTACCTTCACCTCCTGACTAGTTTTGACAGTACTGGGTTGGTGGAGCTCAACCTCTGGTTTGGATACATGGATGCATCTATCACATATATTTGTATTTATTGGGGGGTGTTGTGGTTGTCTGTGTACTTGGGACTGGTGTCACATTGCCTCTGGATTCACAGATTCTACTTGTTGTGGCTGGACTTAGTGGATTGTATGTGTGGACATATGTTATTGCCATACTACTGGTCAGTGATTACTTCCCTTTTTATGTTTGCTCTATCATGTGGCAGCTTCCTCATTCTCTTGCATGGTTTGGTAATGGCTGGAGTCCAGCATGCCAGATGCCTGCGTGTATGGCATTGTGTGTTGTTGTTATTTGTGATTGCATACTCCAAGCATTCCTGGCTGTGTTCATGGAATGCCTGTATATCATGTTCTGTGGTGTGTCCCATATTCTGCACTTGCACAGGGCCTTTTGTGGATTCAACATCGGTTTTGAGGGCTGCAACCTATGCTTTACACATGTGTTTCACTGTGGTATTCTGGCCAGGGACTGGGGTCAGGATGTGTATATCCAGTGTGATTACTCTATGGTCTGGTCCTACCAGTGAGGGGTACACTTCTCAACTTGCCATCCAGTACACATGTTGCTGATTATCACATCCAGTATGCTTACCACTCTTGTGGGAGTGGTACATTGTTCCTGGACATTTTGGTTTATGGAATCTGGGTAATTTTCTCCTACTGTGTTGGTGCTAGTATAATGCTCTGGGTATGTCTGGGTATTTTCAGTCAAGCAATATAATGTGGTTTGGGGGGCTTGATATATTCATGTATTCCGACATAGGCCAGGTGCAGTTCCTGGTATTAGGACAGTAGTCTGCAGCAGGCTATATACTGGGAGGCGGTTTTAGCCATTGGTATTTGACCATGGCTAATCCATGCTGCTTCTTGTTGTGGTACCAACATGGGGGTGTGGTTATCCTTGCCATTTCTTGCTAGTCACCCTCCTTTTGTAGCTTGTTCCATGTTTTGCAGCTGTACAGCACAGTATGAGGTGTGACCTGGTAGTGTTAGGGTGCTGATGTGAGCCTTGACCCAGTTCTCTATTACAGGACTGGTATCTACATTCTCCATACTGTGTGCATTTACACTGCACACATCTTGCTGTTTATACATCTGTCATTGGGTAGCATTACATCTAGGTTCCTATCCCTTGTAGAACCTATGAAGGTGGGTTTGTGTTTTGAGACTTACCTATTCAGGGCATGCTGTGGGTACTGACAGCCTTTGTCAGTATCCATGGGGAATGGCATGATAGGTGCACGCCACCCCTAGCAGGTGGTGCATCATGTCAAGCTCCGCATGTCTTCCCAGCCTGAAACACATTGGCTCCTCTTTGACTAACTGCATTACTTCAACCAGTTATTGCACTTGATCATCCCATCGTCATTTTGTGGCTTCATGCTTGGTGAGGGTGGATGTTAGTCAGGGTGCTCAGGTGTGCATATAGTACATGGTGTTACATTACTTAACACATGGCATTCATGCCTCAGGTGGTGCTGCAGGGCTGCCTCTGTCGGATGCGCATATTACACTTCCCTGTACATGTTTGTGAGCAGGTCATGTCATTTTAGGCATCCATGTTATTATTTGAGTGAGTCAGAGGGGGTATCATTCCCAGGGTTCCTACTGAGCCAGTGTATGTGCTATCGTTGCCTCTTTGCCAAGGCCAGGGCATACTGGGCACGCCTCCTTCTGCCTACTGGGGCAGGCTCAGGTTGTTCCTCCTCCGAGTCACGCTCTGCCTGTGATGGCCTTGGCAATGGTGGGGGCTGTTTGGGCGGCCCTATGCTGGTCCTGCTGCAGCTGTTTTCGCAAGATCATATTATGTAGCATAGCACATACCATGACAATTTGGGTACATGTAGTTGGTGTGTACTGCAAGGCTCCACCAGATGTGTCCAGACACCGGAACCGTGACTTGAGCAGCCCAAACACACGCTCTATTACATTACGTGTTTGTGCGTGTGCCTCATTATGGCGTTCCTGTTCAGGTGTGTGTGCGTTTCTGATGGGTGTCATCAGCCATGGCTCCAGTGCATAACCTGCATCCCCCACTAGGTGTCCGTGTGGGATGTCCCCATTGGCAAATGTCTGGTACAGCTGCGTCAAATGCCAGATGTGGTAATCATGGTAACTCCCAGGGCAGCCAGCACACACATTCATTATTATGCCCTGGGCATCACACACAACCTGGCAGTTGATGGAGGGGAAGCCCTTGCGGTTAATGTAGGCTCTACCCCGCTCACCAGCTGGTGCTTTGATGCGTATATGCGTGCAGTCTATTGCACCCAGTACCTCAGGGTATTCCGCTATTTGCTGGAAGAGAGGCATATTGCTGGCCAATACCTCACGGGCATTGGGGAAATATACATGATCACCGACATGTGCTGACATGGCATCCAGGAACTGGTGTAGTACCCTGGAGGCTGATGCCTGTGATATCCCCATCATATTGCCAGTTGGTCTCTGGAAGGTACCTGTTGCTAGTATTCTTAGGCCAACACATACCTTGGTTTCCACTGGGATGGGTTCCCCTCTGTTGGTTCTGTGTGTGAGGCGTGGCCTGCACAGCTCAACAATTTGCTGCAGGAGCTCTCTGTCCACTCTATAGCACTCTACTATCTCCAGCTCATGTAACCCGTGGTAGGTGACCCTGGGCCTGTACACTCTTCTCCGTCTCCTCACTGTGGGTTGTCTGGCACCATCTGCATTGTCACCACCCTCAGCAAGTCGCCTATGTCTCATTATGACAGCTATGGCAGCCCCTAACATTTCTGCTCTGAGTTCAGCTTTTTCAGTTTTCACTTCTATTAGCTTACTCCTGTCTTGCAGTGTCTCTTAAGGGAAACATCCTGCACTACTGTTTGCAGAGTTTTAAGTGCTGGGCTGGGCTACTATTCTGCCTGTGTAATTGCCTGCTTCTAATTGTTTTCACCTGCTAGCTTCAGCAGTTATCCCTGCTAGCTTCCTATTAATTCTGTTGCTTCCTTTTTCCTCTCTGTTTCCTCAGGGGGGAGCAACATGCATACCATCAGAAACACGCTCACAGTGGCTTACACACGCGCACACGTGCTTACACGGTTCAGAATCTACTTATTCGGGTTAAAACGCGCGTACACCCGTGCAAACACTGTTACACATCTGCCAACAGCCTCCAACATACTCAGCCTGCCCTACATGCGCACACACCCGCGCAAACAGTGTTAAACATCTCCCAACACGCTCCCACATGTTCAGTCTGCCTTACACGCATGCACACTGCCCTACTCGCGCTTCATGGCGCGCACACGTGCGCATGCACGCCCAGCAAGAAACATTGGTGTAGGTAACAGTGTACACCTTCCATTTCTTGACTTTCCATGACTTATCTAGTGGCACACCTCTTTCCATGATCTGTGCCTGTCATCTGTCATGTTACACTGGCCTCCAATGAACTGCATTTCTTTCTACCATTCCCCCCTGTGATGTCACCTATCTCCTACTCTATTCCTCCCCCTTATGTATCTCTTACACTACTCAGACTGTGCTCATTTGCTATGTGACTGTGAGAGTCAGTATCCTGACCCTCATTTACATGAGATTGCCTACTAATGCTTAGTTACATGTCTTAGACTCAGCTTCCCCCCTTAGCAACCACTACACGGTGGCCATGTTGTTTTTGGTCTTCTGGTCCCTGCATTGTCATTCCATGTATTGCATGAAACCCACATTTGTGGGTTTATAACCTTCATTTTCATGTTTTATACAACGCAGCCCGTTTGTGCGGGGCTGCGCTGGGTTTAAACATCGGCGATCGCCGAAAAAAAAAATTATATTTTTATTATTTTGGCATCGGGTTATATTGCCAATGGCCACATATTTGGCCATTGGCATGCTGCCTGAGTCATATGCACCCTTTTTTTGGAGCTGACATGGCTCCGTTGTGGAATTTGCAGAAACATACTCAGTTGTCAACTGAGTACATTTCTGCAGCTAAAACGTCTCTTACACGGACTGGTTTCTGCTTCGTGGATCGCTAATATACCTCATTTGCATACCTTTCGGATGCAAGTGAGGTATTTAGCATGTCCACGCCCAGTCCGTGTAAGAGACGTTTTAGCTGGTCTCTTACACGGAGTTTAGGGCTGTTCCTGGATCGCGAGGCTTGCATGGAGTGTTGCACGTCTCTTACACTCCGTGCAAGCCTTCGTGAATCCTGCCCTGTGTTGTTTCTGAGAACTGTAATAAAATTGTTAATATAAATGTACTGTGATGGAGCTTTTCTATCTGGGCCTCCTCTGAAAATGGGCTCTGTCCAGTCAGACTTTCCTGGTCAACAAAGACAAATAAATAACTACATACATACATAAAACTGTTAAAGCAAGAAAATACAGGACACCACTTTCAGCCTGCACATACATATATGCCTTAGCAAATCTTGTGACAAATATACAGCCAGAGCTGTGGTTGTCTCATCTAGATCTTTGATTTGCCGCCCTTCAACGTCAAGTTCAGAAGCAAAAAAAAAAGTTCCATTCCGATCTGGTATCCTGGCATTTCTAAAGCTTAGGAGCCAGCCAGGCCCCATTTCTGTACCCCTAAACTCCAAGTTTAGAAGGAAATAAATTGCTTCTATATGTGTAATTGTAGCAAGCCACTTCCTACAACTAATACCTCACACAAAGCACTGAAAAGCTTTAGTACTGCCCTATTTGCACTATTGAATAGTGGTATTGTGCTACCATTTGATGGACTTCTCCACCTCAGCCCCTCCAACACCTTGTGGATGGGGCTGTTGCTCCCTTTGCCCCTCCAAAGCCATGCTGCTGCATACTGCTTCACATTAAACTACAGCTATAGCATATGTTGGCCAACATACATGCTCCAGCAGTTTGTCCCAGTAGTACACCAGAGGTGCCTGGCAATACAGGCAGGCAGGCAGGCATCGGTCAGTTCTATCCTTCAAACAAGAAGTAGAGTGCTCTGCACTGTAATGGACATTTCTAATGTGGTGTTTATCCCACTGATACATGGGTGGCTCATGCCAGTTCACGTTCCACATCCAAGTAACCACCAGGTATGAGGTTTTACTGCTCTTGGTTGTTGAGTGGCACCACAAATTGTTCAGTAAGCCTCTTAAGTGTTGATGGTCTATAGTGTCTGCTGTATCTCTCTCCCTTTCTCTCTCAGTGACTCATGCCTTTTTTAACACAGAGTATTATATCAGTAACCCTACACTGCAGCCATTGTAGTGACTTATTATGGCCACCATAGCATTCACATCTTGCAAAAGTTCCTGCCGCATCTGGACCCAATAATGTTGTCTTGCAGCACCTTTGTCCAAGATGTGCATGCTATTACTGTGGAGATTTGCAGAAGCAGTTTATTCTCTAGCCTTGTGAATGTTTTCAATGCATTGCCTCCTTTGGGTTGTCTTGCCAGTACCTGTACACCTGTTGGCAAATCATGTCAGCCAGTGGGTGCCTATGGCATACTTTGAGATGCACATAACTCTAGCTACAGCCCCCCCCCCATACCTAAGCAGCTGTTCCTAGCTGCACATACTGCTATACAGAGCTCTCCCTCCCAATGTGTGTTCAGTTCACCCAATTTATGTACTATAGCCATGCAGCAAAAAATAATGCTGCGGAACCCTGCACCCCTTGCAGCATGTCCTTCCTTCCCATGGTTTCTTACTTTCTCAACTTGTCCCCTCCCAGCCACAAAGAGAACAGTTCTATCCCAGTGTCATGGGTCCCCAGCTATGCTTGCACCATGACATCTGCTTCACTATCTCTGACATGCACCACAGGGATTGCTGCAGCTGCTCCTGAGGAACTTTACTAGGAAGGACACCTTTCTTAACTCTGGGAACCACCATATTTACAAAGCTTTTCCTGAAATCCCTCAGTTTCTATGTTACACAGCTGCAAGCGCTGTTGCCTGAAATGGCACCACTTCTTTATATTAGTGTAATAAAACCAGTTGAAGTCATAATTATGCGAAGATAGCCAGTTAGCACCACTGTCTGTGAATCACTGTCAGTCCACAATGCACTATCTATACATGGTGACAATATGAAGCATGTGTCCTGTATGCTCATACATATGACATGTGCATGCTCATAACACCATAGGTACCATGACCTGAAGTGACACCACTATGACCTACATCACCAGTATAAGACTGAAATTTAGCACTGGCTGCTAGGTGTGCTTCTTAGCAGGCTGACTTCGATTACCTTGCTGGATGTGACCTAGAGGGATCACTGCTGTACTCTCCTTATGCTTCAGAGGAAGGGAGGGTGAAGTCTTCTCTCTTGAAAGTGGACTGAAGGAATCTCCAGTGGTATCCTAGCATCAAATACATAGGCAAATGAATACTGATATGAACCAGCAACTAGATGCCTGCCTCATCACCAAGAAGGGTCTTCTGGATGAGGGTTAAAGTCACACAAACAGCAAGTACTGCCCATCAGACCACCAGCGGAGCAATCAGTTCTTAACATCAGTTACCTGAGTTAATGATCTTGGTGCTGTCCCTTCCTTATATGACATTTCCTATTCTTTATTCAATATCCAACCATTTGCATTACCATTTGTTCACTCCCTGTATGTATGTATAAATCTTATACTTGCTTGTTATCTGATCTGTGGAGCTTTTCTACCTGGGCCTCTGCTGAAAATGGACATGTATCCTTTTGGACGGTCCTGGTCAACAAATGTAAAATAAAATAAATAATAAATAAATAAATAAATAAATAAATAAATAAATAAATAAACAAATAAATAAATAAATAAATAAATGTATGTGCCCATGCATTGTCCTCCACACCTTTTCAGCCCTTTCCCCTCTATCCCATCCATAGTCATCCATCACTACTTCCCTACCTGCCATTCTTTTGTCATCATCATCATCATCTTCTTTCGGCTGTTCCTGCTAGGGGTCACCACAGTGGATCACCTGTTTCCATTTCTTCCTGTCTTCTGCATCTTGCTCTGTCACACCAACCACCTGCATGTCCTCTCTCACCACATCCATAAACCTTATTTTAGGCCTTCCTCTTTTCCTGTTACCTGGTAGCTCCATCCTTAGCATCTTTTTCCCAATATACTCAGCATCCCTCCTCAGCACATGTCCAAACCAACATAATCTTGCCTCTCTGGCTTTGTCTCCAAACCTTCCAACCTGGGCTGACTCTCTAATATACTTATTCCTAATCCTGTCCACCCTCGTCACACCCAGTGCAAATCTTAACATCTTTAACTCTGCCACATCCAGCTCAAACTCCTGCCTTTTTGTCAATGCCACTGTCCCCAACCCATATAACATAGCTGGTCTCACTACCCTCTTGTAGACATTCCCTTTCACTCTTACAGGTACTCGTCTGTCACAAATCACTCTGGACACTCCTCCACCCACTCCATCCTGCCTGTACTCTCTTCTTCACCTCTCTTCCACACTCACCATTACTCTGAACTATTGACTCCAAATATTTAAACTCATCCACCTTCGCCACCTCTACTCCTTGCATCCTCACCATTCTTCTATCCTCTCTCTCATTCACACACATATATTCTGTCTTAGTCCTGCTGACCTTCATTCCTCTTCTCTCTAGAGCATAACTCCATCTCTCCAGGGTCTCCTCCACCTGTTCCCTACTCTCACTACAGCTCAGAATGTCATCTGCAAACATCATAGTCCATGAGGACTCCTGTCTGATCTCGTCTGTCAACCTGTCCATCACCATTGCAAATAAGAAAGAGCTCAGAGCTGATCCTTGATGTAACCCCATCTCCACCTTAAACGCATCTGTCACTCTCACCGCAGACCTCACCGCTGTCACACTACCCTCGTACATATCCTGTACCACTCTTACATACTTCTCTGACACTCCTGACTTCCTCATACAATACCGCAACTCCTCTCTAGGCACCCTGTCATATGCTTTCTCTAAGTCTACAAAAACACAATGCAACTCCTTCTGACATTCTCTGTACTTCTCCATCAACACTCTCAGAGCAAACATTGCATCTGTAGTGCTCTTTCCCAGCATGAAACCATACTGTTGTTCACTAATCATCACGACCCTTCTTAACCTAGCTTCCACTACTCTTTCCCATAACTTCATGCTGTGACTGATCAGTTTAATCCCTCTGTAGTTACTACAGCTCTGCACATCACCCTTATTCTTAAAAATAGGTACCAAAACACTTTTTCTCCATTCCTCGGGCATCCTCTCACTTTCTAAGATTTCGTTAAACAATCTAGTTAAAAACTCCACTGCCATTTCACCTAATCACCCCCATGCTTCCACAGGTATGTCATCTGGGCCAACAGCCTTTCCATTCTTCATTCTCTTCATAGCTATCCTTACTTCCTCCTTGCTAATCCATTGTACTTCATGATTCACTATCCCTACACCATCCAACCTTCTCTCCCTCTCATTTCTTTCATTCATCAACCCCTCAAAGTACTCCTTTCATCTCCTCAACACACTCTCCTCGCTTGTGAGTATGTTTCCCTCATTATCCTTTATCACCTTTACTTGCTGCACATCTTTCCTAGCTTGGTCCCTCTGTCTAGCCAATTGGTACAGGTCCTTTTCACCCTCCTTAGTGTCCAACCTTTCATACAATATTTGCATCCACCCAAAAAATGACCCATCCTTCTCCCATCTTTCATGACAATTTGGTTCCTCTCTGCTTGCTGTTCTCACATTTCTTACTTTCCTAAATACCCCATTATCTCTCTTTTTATACAAACAAGGTTGCCACTTTGCTATGTACATCCACTTTGATGTATCTGTTGGAAACTATGCTGACTGTTTTGTGTCAGGTGGACATGGTATGTAGCTCTGCAGTGCTATATTGAGCATGCATATTTGGCCATGCCTCTCTGCTTTGCCGCAGCATCCATCACATCAGTAACACATGTAACGATAGCCCTTTAACTGCCGCAGATCAGCCTGGCACTGTTTATCCCATTATTGTTTCATATCTCTTTGCTGGGAATGCCAGTGTTATTCATTACCTAACACATGCTTGACTAGCTGTATCGCACAATGGCCTCTTAAGAAATTAGTGCTGCATAGCCACACAGCCCTTGTCTGTGAACCACGGTTAGTATTTCAGCTCCTTCTGCTAACACATTGTTCCTGTGACCCTTCATTAATCCGAAGCTGCGATCTGAAAGAAACACTTTACTCTCAAACAATACTATTGTTGCTTAACATCTCAGCCATCTCAAATTTATGTAAAAAAATCAAATTCCAGGCTTCTAAGTGACAAAATATGTTAGTGAATATATACATCACCTTTTGGTATTTGTAAAGGATAATATATGTCAGTTAAACTTGGTTTAAGTATATGATTCTATTCATTTCATTATTATGTAAAAGAAATGGTGGGGTTTGAACCTGAAACAGACCCTCACTCTACTGCACCTTCAATGCTAAAAATGGATATACACATAATACTATGCTTAAAGTCCAATGTGAATTTAAAGATAAAACAAACATAAAAAAAAAAAAAAACAGCTGCAAATGAAGACTTACTAAATAGCTGGTACACATAGCTTTCAAATGAATGGGGAGAGATCTCAGCAGAATTGGGGACAAATCCAAAAATAATCACGGGCAATCAGGGTAACATTTTAAACATATCAGTAATATTAACCTGAGACATTGATAGGTAAGAAATGTGAATTAATATACATTTTCTGAAGTAAAAGATGTCTGTAACTCTAATTATTGTCAATATTTATTAAATATAACTCTCCACCTTTTCTCCAAAGGTGACTAATGTTAAGAGGGACTTAAAAGGGATGGAGCTAATGTCTGAGTCAAAATCAGGGACATATCTGAAAATCAAGAACAGTTGAAAGGCAGGCTGGTACATGCATGAGAGTGTCCTGCAAAACCGAAGCCAATCTGCCAAATGTCAACTACTGTGGACGTTAAAGGTCCTATAAAAAAATGCAAAGCTTTGTACTGGCCCAAGTCCAGCAAGTGATGGGAAATGAACAAAAGGGTAGTTTGTAAAGCTAAATGTGAAATAAGCAATAATGAACTGAGGCAAATGCCAGTAAAAGTGAATAACACATGCATTCATCTTATGCCTGTTAACAGCAGTTTGAGAATTAAATATTCAAACAAAATTCATCAAGTGGGAAAGAAGCATGTGCAATTTAAATAAAGCAGTCACAGCTGATTAGCATACTCAGAGTTTAAATACTACAGTGTCCCAAGCAGCATGAAGCCTGACAACAATGAATTTACTAGAATGAAAGTGTTGCCAGTTTCTTTTGTTTTTGCAGTGCATGCCAGTAAGAAACATGAAAACTTGTATCAGTTCTTACCCATATCAATTAAATTAAATTAATTTTTTTCTTCTTTGTTAAATCCCAATATTCTAGTTGCTTTAGGATAAGTTCATACTCAACAAATATACAACCAAAAACATGACGATGATTTCAATCAGTTATCTAAAATCAGATCTGAAGAATTAGATGTATTTCATCTCAGTCATCTAGCTTCAGACACCAATTATCTTCTAGATGTCTTATTAGGTGTGATACCAAATGCTGCCAAGCAATGTAATTATTAGATAATTCATAGTTAAGAACTTTACTGAACTGTATCAGTTCTATTTTCCTGATTGTATATTTATTGCTCACTTTTATGGCTGCGCATACTAACAGTTGCTCAGTCAAAAAGATAAATGTATATCTGGCGTACAGTGCATGACAGTAAAGAAAAAATAAAAACCCAAATGTGCTACAATTTAAAGTAATAAAACATCTATCTTGCACTCATTATAAAATTGACCTGAACTAGAGGATGCCTCAAATTCTATACTGAAATTCTATTCTCTTCCTAAACTAATCTCTTCACTCACTAACAAAATATGTCTTCAGATTAACTTCTGGGATAGGTTGTGTTTACATCAGTAGAGATCTTGACAGACTTAACTGATTTATAATGATGGAAGTATGTTTTTAGTTTATATGGTAAAGGTGAGGGAACTGATCATCATATTGTAATACTGGTTTGCTGCCATGCAGGTGAAACAGCCATCCTTCTTGTGTTAGCAGCTCCCAAAGCTTATTTATTATGTCTGGTTTAAAGTATCAGGTTACATTTTCTTTATGCCCTTACTGAATGCATTATACTAGATCAAGATTAATCACAAAATGGTGGGAAAGTCCATTTTCTATTCATTAGAAAACATCTTAAAGCAGGACTTTTAACCACAAAGCTAATGACATGGGTAACCAGTGAGGATTCCTTCTGGGTAAATCTTTTTAACTATGTCAGAAAGTTAAGAATTGACACCCAGCAGTGTTCGGAGCTAGTCCACAATAATACTGAACTTTCTGACCCAAAGGAATTGGCTAATATCATAGCTAACAAATGTATTGCACATTTTACTCCATCCACAGTTATAGCTATTCCACAAGATCCAAAATCCCAGCCACACTTTTTAACTACTATGGAACAAGTTCTCTCAGCCCTTTCAAAAACTAAGAATACTTCATCCGTGGGCCTTGACAACATACCTGGTTGCCTGATTATCAGTGCAAAATATGACTTTGCTGAACCCCTACACAAAATCTTTAATCTAGGCCTCTTCACTAGTTACATTCCTGAAACGTGGAAAACGGATATTTTAATGCCATTACACAAGGGTGGCCTAGCCATGGACCCTGGTAACTAAAGACCCATTAGTCTCACTTACCTCATATGTAACACCAGGGAGACTATTATCTTACACTTCATTAATCTGGACATTGAAAATCTCTCATCATTGGACCTTCATCAATTTGGCTTTATCAAAGGAAGGTTCAGCCTAAATAACCTCATTAATTTATTTTAAAAAGTAACTGAAGCAGTGAATAGTGGTTATCCACTGCATACAGCATATTTAGATCTGGCCAAGGCCTTTGACACTATTCACTTTTTTAAATTCTCCAGGTATTTTGGGTTTTTAAAACCATGATGGGAATGGACCCCATTCCTAAGTCAAAGTATGATTAAAGTTCATGAAATTAGTACTGTTTCAATCTTTGATGTCAGCCAGAAGTGCTCTTCTCAGCACCCGCAGTGTGCCCAGTTAATGACTTCTTCTGCAGTTTGTACAGAGTTACAAAGTTACATCTATTGGTAACATATCTAAATAAGATTGTAGAGTCTTTTTTATAAGACTCGTTGCTCCTACTACTATTGGAACTGTCTGGGTATCTTTCTTCCACTTTGCTCTAGTTTCTGCCTGAAAATCCTGATATTTTATGACTTTGTATCTCCCTGTACACAAGACATTATATTCACTGGATGTCGTGATTTCAATGATCAATGTTACTTTTGTCTTCTTTTCATGGACCACTATATCCAGTTTTTTAGAATCTATCTTTTGAACTGTTGGTAATGGGTGAGCCCATGTAATGTAGACTTCATCATTTTCTATGATGCTTTGTGGCTCATGTTTCCAGTGTTTTTCAGCCACTTCAGTACCATAATGTTTGCACAATCCCCAGTGCAACAGTCTTGCCACATTATTATGCCTTTCAGTATACAGTCCTTCTGCCATTAGTATGTCACAACCAGCAACGAGGTGTGCAACTGTTTCCAGTTCTGTTTTATAAAACCTACATTTATCTGTTTTTCCCACATGTTCAATGGATTTTGTAAACCAATGTGTATGTATCCCACTATCTTGTGCCACCAATATTAACCTTTCATCTCTTGGTTTGAAGTCGCCTCTCCTTAACCATTTCTGCATTTGTTCCTGATCAACATGAGGCTCTTTCTGAAGTTTTCTATACTTACAACTATATTTATGCATTTTGCACATTTCTTGCCTTCTCATCTGATCCTTTACCTTAGATTCTTTCTTTTGTTTTTTGGCACATTCAGTTGCTGCCTGATTTTTTATCTACTTCTGGTTTGATTTCCAGTCCTGCTTGATGCCAATATGCTTCTGCTAGACTAAGCAGAGAAGTCATCTTAGATTTATTCTCTTCATGCTTCAAAACCATCACTACATATAGGTCTTGTGAGATCAGCAGATATGTGTTGAGTACCACGGCTGCAGATCTATACATGTAATCAATTTGAAGGAGGCCCATCCCTCCTTTGGAACGGAGAATATATAATCTTGATATGCATGGAGTTTTATAAATCATTTGGTGTGCATGAAGCATCTTTCTTGTTTTCCTATCTAATCTAGCCAACACGTTTTGGGGCCAATCACTGCAAAACTGTAAGTTAGGACAGGGAGAGCAAATTGGTTTATAGCTTGGATTTTATTCCTAGATGTCAACGCTGTTTTCAGGATTAATTTAAATCTTCTGTAGTATTCCTTACTAAGTTTTATTTGCATTTGTTCATGTTTTATTGTTGATCCCTTATCAATTCTCAAATATTTTATACACTCCCTTTTGCTCAAGTTCCCCATTAAAGCATTATTGATAGACTGGTAAATCTGAATACAAACCTATATATTTTGCAATGGATTGCTAACTAGTAGTCTGAAAGAAACCATATGGTTAGAGTAACAGGTAATAATTCTGAAAGCAAAGGAGTTGCCAGTGGTCTACTGTAAGGTTAGATTTGGGCCCACTACTACCTGGCATACATTTCCCAGACCTTCAGGCCAGCATTTATGACCTATGGTTAACTAAGTTTTCAGATGATTATAAATTGGGTGTTCTTATTCCATCTAAAACTGACTCACAATTGTTCCAACATGTCTTAGACCATCTAAATAAATTGTGTAGCGATCTCGTTCAAAACCAGTAATCCACAAAAGAGATACTGAAGAGTCAAAAAGGCACAGAGCGTACTTCACTTTCTTTAATCCAGAAACAGACTGACAAACACATTAACGCTTTACATATATGTCTTAGACCATATTACCAATGGTGCAAGAACAGCTGTTTCAAATTAAATGCAAAAAAATATAGCATAGTTAATTTTTGTAAACAAAACAGTTTCACTTACTGTATAGGTGAAGCAGCCCTCCAATTAGACAATGTTGTAAGGTATTTGGGCACTCAAGTAGATAATTCTTTATCATTTGACCATAGTGTCTCCACAGTTGTTTTAAAAGCCTTTTATCTGGTCCATCTAATTTTGAAAGGCATCTCCACTAGATCCAGGGAAGTTTTAACTCCCATTTACTCATACCTCATCAAACCCATTATTGAATATAGCACAATTTTAGGCATGTATTTATCTAAACATATCATACAAGTTGAGAGATCTCAAAGAGATTCATAACTCAAACGATCAGTGGCTTCAAAAAATGTAGTTTTCAGGAGAGACTGTTAGACCTTTTTCTGTACTCAATCTCTTTCAGACTCCTCCATGGAGATTTGTATTTAGCCTTTTGTGCCATAAAATATACAGCACTATTTGATCTTCTGTTCTTTCACAGAACTAATGGGTCATCAAATACTTGGTTAAAGGAACTAAACCTCTATCAGTAGATAAATAAGACACATTTCCATTTTAGATTCATATCCCAATGTAGCCCTCACCTCTGGAACAAAATTCCATTCCTTTACATGTCACGTATAGTAGCTCATTTGCCACCTTCACTGTATAAATAGATAAATGGATGGACAGCTTCAAATTCTGTCGTCTATCTCATCTTGCCCTCTTTGAGGCTAGAAGGAAATTTTGAACAGGGTTTTGGCTGGGGTTGAAATGGTCTGCAGACCTAGTACTTAGCTATGAGACTAGGAGTTATAATATTTGAGCTAGTATTATAAAGGAGTGATTATAATGCCATACCATGACTAAGCCTGATACATCCAAAAAAAAAGAGAGTTTCAGTCCTACAAACTCCTGTTTACTATGCAGTTCTGACCAGGTCACTTAGAATCTATAATGCACCCTATTTCAGAGATAAATGAAAGGAAAGGAGAAATGAAATTCACTCCGGGGATCACATCAGTCACCCTGCTAGACAGGGGTCCAGAGAAGTAAATAGTGCGGGAAGAAATAACCAGGGAATTGTTATGGCTAGGCTTGTATAGGCCTTAGGGCCGAAAGCCTAGTACCAACCTATGAACTCATGAACCTATAAAAAGGAATTGCTGCTACAGTGACCCTCTTGATTATCAATAGAGGAGAAACAGTCTTGTTGCTATTGTACACCTTAGACTATACTGGCTATAAATGTACAGCATAATATTGTCTGGAAAGCTTCCAGATTTAAAAAATAGCACTCCTTTTTCTTCACGTGATACTTTTCTGCTATATGTTTCCTGAATTTGTTATTCATTTTTGTAAATGAAATGTAGACTTAATTGGGCTGACATATTAATATTTTACTGCCTTAAAGTATATTGGCAATGAGTATTGAAAAGTCTGTATCACAACACTGCATGAAATGTGAATGTAATGTTGTGCAAGATAATAAGCAAAGTTAGATGAAGACAGCAGAAATGAAATTCAAACAACACTAGTGGTGTAAATAGGGAGAGATGGGGAGAAGGTCTGTGAAATTTATAAGAGAGAGAGAATAAAAGAGTTAAAGAGAATAATTGTAAGGCATTGCAAGAAGTAGCAAGAGTGAAGAATGTCAGACAACAGTAACAGGAAATAAAACCAAAAATAAAGCTTGTCGGCAGTGTACTACTCACATAAATAAAACAGCAAAAAACACACCAACAAGTAAAAACCAGGTGGATGAAAACAAGTTTAGAATGTTTGTTTGTTTAATTTAAAAACTGGAACTTCATCAGAACATACCAACATGAACATGAATCTCAGTTTGAATATTGTAGCAACCAGCCACATGACTTCATCACCCAATTGTATGCATATTAAATTTTTTTTTCTACAAATATATTTCATTCAATAATAATAAACAGAGAATGTTACATAACCTAATTATAATACATGTATATGTAATTAATCATGCTGCACCTTCAAAATACATTTAATTCCATTAAGACCCAACATCTTATTTGCTCTTAACAAGATCTGACATGCAAATTCTTAACACTCCAATAAATTATTGAAATTCCCTACCAAAATTTGTTTTTCTAAGTAAAAATCACAAAAAAAAAGAAAACTTATTAAAATCAACACAGGTATTAGCATGGTAAGAATGTGTTTGTTACATCTTTGTCTTTTTTATAGCCTATACATTATGATATATTTACTGCAAGAGCATTCTAGTGGTTTTTACTGACATAGAACCTTTTGAAAGAACAATAGCTGACTACATATACTATACCCTCCAATTTACAGGAGAACACCTCCTTATATTCAGTTTCTTTATTATTGTGTTTCAAAACAACATTGCCACCTGCATTGCTATATCTACAGTATTTACAAAAATGACAATATGGTTCCTTTTATTAAGAGTACCAACCAAACTGTGATCTTTTTCTAACAACATTTTTAAATTATAAAACCTTTTATAAGTAAACACATAGGTTCATAGGTTCATAGGTAGGTACTAGGCTATTGGCCCTAGGGCCTATATAAGCCTAGCCAAAAAGTTACCATGGCTTTCGCCACCCACGAAAATTATTTTCCTTTACCCATATCGAGTACAGCCACAGAAGTGATCCCCGGGGTGAATTTCCTGTTTCCCATCCAGTCATCAAGATTTTTCTTGAAGAGTGCTAATGAGGACCTTTTTTGATATAGATAAGTAGTTTGTTCCAGAGCATGGGAAGTCTCTAAGACAGGAATCTATCCTTCCAGCATGTTCTGTTTATTGTGATGGTAAGGTTTAGGTCCCTAGAGCATGTAGCTCAGAAGGACTGGGATTTCTTTAAGTGGAACATGTCCAACAGCTAAAACGAAGAAAAACTTGTACCACCTAAGGATAAGCCAAACCTGGAACACAGTGTCACAAGAACTCCACAAAAATAATCAGACAAACGTTTATTGAGCGTTTTTGTCAGATTATAACAAAAGACTTCATCAGAATAAAACAAACTTTGTACACTCTCATTAAATATACTGAAACCTGTGAGAACACATGACATAATAATCCAATTAAACCTTTCATTACATTAATTGTCAATAGACTTTCTTAATTTAAAACTGCAAAAAAATTCATGAATGAATTTTAAAGTGAAACACCAGTAAAAGGCACTGTTACCATAAAAAATAATAAAATATTCTTATTAATAATAACATATGTATACAAAAACACATTAATACAACTTAAAACTATTGCAACTATATGCCATATGAACTCATGCTTAATAAGCTGCCAATACTAATATTGTCATTGAGACCTGAGGGGGCACAGGCATTTGACTTAATTTGCCAACAAAGTTCCTTAAATTCTAAGTAAACTTCCCAGAGGCCTCCTCTAGGGTCTATTTTTACCCCTTCAACAATAGCAAATAAAAAACAGTGTGTTGAATATTTTTCTATGTGCTTGAACAAGGCATTGTTTCTATTGCCATTTTTTATGTCCCTGTAATGCTTGTAAATTCTGTCCCTGAACTTTATTTTGGTTTTCCCTGTGTAAAATGCATTACTGTGCTGGCACAGGGAAACATAAACAACCCATTTAGAGTTACATGAAAAGTTACCATTAGATTTGATGGATATATGATTTACCTTAATGTGGTAACAGTTCATGACCAAGTGACATTGAGAAAAGCAGCCACATTTTTTGTCCCAGTTATGGTGAAACTACTATCAAAAACATTTTCACTTTCAAGTAGTTGCTTAATGCTGGAACCCTTCCGAAACACTATCTGTGGCATGTCTCCCACCTGGTTTAAAATACCAGGGTCACTCCAAAATAGCTGCCAATTTTTCCTTAAATCATAATGATATTGTGGTGGTCATTGGAAAACTTAGTAACAAAGGGAGAAGAATACTTAGAGGGATCAGCCTTATTGGTCCACCAAGAATTACTTGGTATTATTTCACACCATATTAACCCCCAGAATAGGTTGAATATTCTGATTATTTCTACTACACACAATCTCCCTTTCTGTTGTAGAGATCAAAGGGGTGGGGTACCCTCTAGCCAGAAACAACTCAGTGAGTGTCTCATACTGCAAAAGGAAGTCATGGCCTGTACTGACCATCCGGGCTATCCTCACAAATTGTCCCTTTACAATACCATTTTTTTTTAAATTCAGGATGGTTGCTTTCATAATGTAGTAAACTGTTACAAAAGGTAGGTTTCCTGTACAAATTACTAACAAAACATTTCATGTCATGATCCTTTCTAATATCCACATCTAAGTATTTAATACTATCCTTGTTGTAAATATAGGTAAATTTTAAGAAATCAGTGGTACTGTTCAAATAATCCATGAAAGTGGCAACCTCTTCCCCCTGTGTCATTCCACAAGGAAAATGAATTATCAATATAACGTAAGTAAACTATCCATTTGTCCACAAACTCTGAGTTGAGCAAATATTTTCTTTCCCGCATGAGCATAATGATGTTTGCAAACACAGGGGCGCAAATGCCGCTCATGGCAATGCCTGTCTTCTGTAGGAAATGCTGCCCTTCAAAGTAAACAAAATTATTCTTTAATAGTAATTCCATAAGGGTCACAAGTGTTGCCACTTCACTATTAGTGAACTCTTTGCCATCATACAAAAACTCTTCAAACCACTCTAGACCAATGGTGTGTGGAATAACATTATACAAGCTGGTAACATCCACAGTAAGAAAACTTACATTGTCATGAAACACTACACCATTCAGTTTGTCCAGGAAATGCCAAGAATCTACGCAAATGTGTTCTTCTCCTTTTACTATATCTTTGAGGGCAAAATCTATATATTTTCCTAACGTGTGAGTTTTTGAGCCAGCTGCACTCACAATTAGTTTCATAGGAGGATTGTATTGGTTCTTGTGTATCTTCAGAATTCCAAAGATACTTGGAACAAGAAATTCAAGTTGACAGGGGTCCAGCTGACCTTGGTCACAGAGGTCTTGTAAAATTAAATCAATCCTATAATAGGACAAATTGACAAAAAGCCCTGAAACCTTTTCATATGTAGTATCATCAGACAGTAAGAAATTCATTCTTTCAACATAATTCTGTTTACACATGACCACAACCCCCCCCCCCCACCCTTATTGGGCTTCATAACTCTTACTGTCCTGTCCTTACAAATGTTTGAAAGTAATTTTCTTTCAGCATCAGTTAAGTTGTCAAAGTTGTTTTCATTTTTATGACTCAACAAAGCTCTGAAACAAAATCACAAACCTTTTCAAACATTGTAAGACAGTTGTGTACAGGGGAGTTGTAAATACTTTTCTTACATAACCTAGAACAATGTTCAAACACCTCAACACTATAGAAAAGCAATTTAAAATTTAAATTTCTAATAAATAACTTGAGGTCCAAAATCAAGTCAATGATGTTAGAGCGTTTGGCTGGCACGGACCTAAGCCCTTTACTGAATAAGTCTGCTGCTGTCTGGTCAAACACATGATCAGAAAAGTTGCATAATGTCAAGTCAGCTTTTCTATTTTGTACACATACCACACTGGCTTCTGAAACGAAACTGTCCAACTTGTCAGCTATATTAAAGTTCAAAGGTGGGAATTCAGCTACTTCAGTAGAAAAATACAAAAAACGTTCCATTAGTTCCACCGAGTGTTCCACCTGTTCCTCCTCCAGTTGTGTGAGGGTTGTGGTGGCCCCAAGGGCCTGAAACTCAAAGTCTGAATATTGTTCCCCATTTGTCTCCAGTTTTGTAACCTCTTGGACCTCCGAGGGAAATCCCGTTCTAAAGGGGATTGCATGTTGACTTCCCCCTATTAAATCTCTGCCTTCCTCATCGCCGCTATTGGTCGAGTTTAGGTGTTGGACAGCATTTGAGGCGGGATTAGGTGATCTAGGATATGCAGTACCCAGAATGTAAGCTTTTCTGTCCCTGTCAAGTTTTTTTTCTTTTCAGGTTTGAACCTTGCCAACAATACTATTAGTTTCTAAAAAAACTTCCTTATAAGCTGGAAAAGAAGGATCGAACAACAAATCATTGTGTAAGACCCTGTCAAGTTCAATAATTTCAGTTTGCAAAGTCTCAATAGACTTATTGTTGAACTTAACGAGTATCTGCATTAGTTCAAACCCCTGATGATCAAACAAATCCAATAATTCTTTGTGCATGGGTGAATCAGCTGTTAACCCCTTGGATACGTCCAATGTCTTAGCCCTTTCGGCACCACCTTGTTTCTGATACACTCGACAAAATATAAGTTCTCCACCTCCAGTTTCTTACATTTGATCATTTTCCTTTCAAGACAGGTAAGCAATTGGTTAAAAGTCCGGACCTCAGACATGGAACCTAGGTTCCCATTAAAACTATCTCCTGTTTAAGCCAATTTTGAATATTAAATTCATTATTAACCCTCACTAATGCAGAGGGCTTATTTGCAGTCTCTTCTAAAGTAATGTTTACCACTGTAGGCTGAGTCGATGTCAGACCCACCTGAGTAGCTCCCAATTAAGAAGCTGAAGCACTAGAAATACCCCCAGCTACTTGTTGGGAAAGTTGCTGGATAAACTGGGCTAAAAGTCCAATGTACTTCACAGGGTTCAGGGACAGAATTTATGAGCATTACAGGGACATATAAAATGGCAAAAGAAACAGTGCCTTGTTCAAGCACATAGAAAATATTAAACACACTGTTTTTTGTTTGCTGTTGTTGAGGGGGTAAAATAGACTGTAGAAGAGGCCACTGGGAAGATTACTTAGAATTTAGGGAATTTTGTTGGCAAATTAAGTTAAATGCCTATGCCCTCCAGGTCTCAACGACAATATTAGTATTGGCAGCTTATTAAGGCTGCATTCATATGACATATAGTTGCAATAGTTTTAAGTTGTATTAATGTGTTTTGTATACATATGTTATTATTAATAAGAATATTTTATTATTTTTTTTATGGTAACAGTGCCTTTTACTGGTGTTTCACTTTAAAATTCATTCATTAATTTTTTTTGTAGTTTAAAATTAAGAAAGTCTGTTGACAATTAATGTAATGAAAGGTTTAATTAGATTATTATGTCATGTGTTCACACAGATTTCAGTATATTTAATGGGAGTGTACAAAGTTTGTTTTATTCTGATCAAGTCTTTTGTTATAATCTGACGAAAGTGCTCAATAAACATTTGTCTGATTATTTTGGTGGAGTTCTTGTGACACTTGGTTCCAGGCTTGTCTCATCCTTAGGTGGTGCATGTCCAACAGCTCTGGGTTTGACATAACTTTGTATGTTAGGCAGAGATCGTCTCTGAGTAGGCGATATGCAATGGAGTAAAGCTGGAGATTTTTGAGACGGTCTGCATAGGGCATCTGTTTGAGGCCAGTAATCCTCTTTGTGAGGTATTTCTGCGACCTTTCCAGTTGTTGTAGATGTCTTGTGAGGTACATACCAAAAGGGGCGATGTACTCTATAATGGGTCTAATGATTGACGAGTAGAGGGGGAACAATGACCTCTTTTTTCTGGATGAGAAACCTTTTATGATGAGGCGTGCCACGTAGAAGGGTTTCCTGACTACTGTGGTGATGTGATTATCAAAGGAGAGACTACTGTCCACTTGTGTCCCAAGGTCTCTTATCATACTTTTGGTGTTACGTAGACTACCGCCTATGTGGTAGTTCATAGGTACAGAGTTTTTACCAAACAAGATGACAATGCACTTTTTGGTTTGAAGCCATGTCTTTGACACAAAGCATCTGTCTCAGTGAGGCCCTTTTGTAGGATGTCTACATCGTTAGGAGTTTTGATTATGGCTCCTAGTTTGCAGTCATCTGTGAACTTCATTAGTCAAAGAACTTCTGTGTTAGCCTGTACTTCAGAGAAGTAGATACCAAACAGGAGAGGACCCAGGACTGAACCCTGTGTACTCCACTTGTCACTGGTCTGAAGTCGGACTTGGAGTCTACTACTTTCACAGTGTGGGTTCTGTCAGTGTCACATTGTGGGTTATGTCAGATATGCATCACCCCAATAGTACTCACTAAGTCTCTCTTAAAACATGAATTGTAAACAGGGCATATTTTCAAGGACAACAATGGGATTGTATTATTAAATGCTCAATGTCTCCGTCCTTTTTCTCCCTATTTATTGTCCTTGCTATCAATAAACAACAATACAGCATTTAAAATATTTTAACTTGACTGCTTTCTCTCTACTAGAACAGTACCTTACTGTACTGTGGTAGTTTCACTTTCAAAAAACTTTTATCCCACCCTGGAAAGGCTTGCTGCAGTCTTCAGTGCATTGATGTCATCAAGGCCCATGAATGCACATAGTTTTCTGGCCAATTCCCTTCCCAAACTGACATAACCACGACCATCCTAAAATCCAACAATGCTGTGATGTCACAGGTCCCTGGTCCTTCCTCTACCCATACAGAAATTAAAGGTTAGAACAAGTTAACAGTTGATGAGTCATGGCTTTGACACCAGGCATCTGTCTCAGTGAGGCTCTTTTGTAAATTGTTCACATCGTTAGATGTTTTGATCATGGCTCCTAGTTTGCAGTCATCTGCGAACTTCATTAGCCAAAGACCTTCTGTGTTAGCCTGTACTTCAAAAAAGTAGATACCAAACAGGAGAGGACCCAGGACTGAACCCTGTGTACTCCACTTATCACTGGTCTGAAGTCGGATTTAGAGTCTGCTACTTTCACAGTGTGGGTTCTGTCAGTTAGCCAGTTGGCAACCCATCTTGTGATATAGGGATTTATACCTAGTTTAGTGAGTTTATCTATAATTCCAGAGTGGGGGATGGTGTCAACAGCCTTGGCGAGATCTAGATAGGCTGTGTGAACCACCTTACCCTCGTCTATGGCTTTGGTGACTGCTTCAAAGAAGTCTATCAGGTTTAGGAGACATGACCTGCCTTTTACAAACCAGAACAGGGTGGGGTCCAGAGTTTGACAATTATCAATGTCTTTGTTTATAAGTTCCATGATGATACGTTCCATGGCCTTGCAGATCAGGCTCGTTAGGCTAATGGGGCTGTAGTTCCCGGGATCTGTGGTGGCTCCCCCTTTGTGGAGTGGGATAACCGTCGCTGTGCACCATTCAGTGGGCACAAAGCCTGAGGTGAGGCTATGATTGAACATGGTGTTTAGGTGGGGTGCCAGTTCATTCTGCAGTTTGTTTAGAACACAGCCTGGGATTTTGTCAGGTCCCATGGATGCTGTGTTCTTGGCATAGGAGAATGTGGTTTTTATCTGTGCAGCTGTGATTACAGGAACTTTGCATTCTTCCGGTATAGAGATAGGCCCTTTAGGGGGTGAGAGGGGGGTAAAGTTAGCACTGAACCTATCTGCCAGGATGTTGGCAATATCAGTTGGTTCTGTATATTTAGTGCCATTGTGCTGTAACTCAGAGCAGATCTGAGTATTGCCATTGAGATTCTTGGCATAGCTATAGAATGCTTTGTGGTTATCTTTAGAATCAGTGGCAATTTTGTTTTCAGCTTTGCAGGATTTTATGAGGGGTCTCAGCTACTTACTGAGGCTAACCAGGGAGTTCCTCAAATCATGGGATTTTACTCTTTTTGCAACAGTTTCTTTCTTGTGTTGTAGAGTTTGTTAATGGCAGAGGATCACCAGATTGGCTTCCTTTTTTTGGAGGATAGCATCTTGGTTCTGTTAGGGATAGCATGATCCATGCACTCATGTAAGTGCTTATAAAGTGCATTTGTGTAGGATTCAGCAGTCGTACCTCTATTGTCTGTCTGCATGGATGTCGTGACGTTTGCCACTTCTGTCTTAAGAAGCGTGACGTTGGCTTTGGAGACATTTTTTATGGTGGTTTCCCTAATGGGGGGTGGGGATGTGGATGTCTAGGGTGATTAGCTTGTGGTCGGATCTGATCAACGAGGAACTGACCTCTGGTATGGAAAATGTTGGTAATGACCAGGTCTAGGATATTATCACTATACCATCAGTGGAAACTGCAATACTTGCAGTAGTCCATAATGGTAAACCCGTTCCACAGCACATGTACATAAAAGCATAGATACTCACACTTATAAAGTAAGTGAAATAGTGAAATGACCTCTGTTTTGTATATTTGCAGATAACTGATAACATTTTATAAAGATTTTGGAAGGTGGTTTTGCCCTTGAGTAACTGCTATGTCAACTACTAGGCAATTCATGAAGAAACTCATTTCAAATATATTATCCGTACTTCTTCAGGAATAGCAAACCAGTAGATAGTCAAAAAAGCAAGAAGATGGCTGCAGCAACTAGCTACAATTTGCTGAAACACTGAAACACACTCATTTTATTTAACAAGAAAAATCTTTATTAAACTATCACTTTTGACATTGGCAATCATATATTTATATAAATGAAAACAAACCATACTGACATAACTTTAGTTGCAAGCATTATATATCACAAACCATACTGACATAATTTTAGTTGCAAACATTATACATCACTTATAATCTATCCAGTCATTGTCAGTCAAACATTACATAGCTGATTTAAATCCTGCCTTCTTTTAATCCTTGTTTGTCCTCTGCATGTATTGTTCCCACAATTCCCATTTTTTCTATGTAATTTTCTCTTGCCATTTTCTAAATTTCCCAGTTCCAGTTGTTTTATCGCTATTACTATATTCATTATTTCTAGTACAGTTGGTTTAGACGTTGATTTCATTTTCTAGTAATTACTCACAAGCGAGGAGAGTGTGTTGAGCAGATGGAAAGGGTACTTTGAGGGGCTGATGAATGAAGACAATGGGAGAGAGAAGGTTGGATGATGTGCGGATAGTGAATCAGGACGTGAAACAGATTAGCAAGGAGGAAGTATGGATAGCTATGAAGAGGATGAAGAATGGAAAGGCTGTTGGTCCAGATGACATACCAGTGGAAGCATGGAAGTGCTTAGGAGAGATGGCACTGGAGTTTTTAACCAGATTGTTTAATGAAATCTTGGAAAGTCATAGGATGCCTGAAGAGTGGAGAAAAAGTGTTTTGGTATCTATTTTGAAGAATAAGGGTGATATGCAGAGCTGTAGTAACTACAGAGGGATATAACTGATCAGCCACAGCTTGAAGTTATGGGAAAGAGTAGTGGAAGCTAGGTTAAGAAGGGAGGTGATGATTAGTGATCACCAGTATGGTTTCTTGCTGGGAAAGAGCACTACAGATGTGATGTTTGCTCTGAGAGTGTTGATGGAGAAGTACAGCAAAGGTCAGAAGGAGTTGCATTGTGTTTTTGTAGACTTAGAGAAAGCATATGATAGGGTGCCTAGAGAGGAGTTGTGGTATTGTATGAAGAAGTCAGGAGTGGCAGAGAAGTATGTAAGAGTGGTACAGGATATGTACGAGGGTAGTGTGACAGTGGTGAAGTCTGCAGTGGGAGTGACAGATGCATTTAAGGTGGAGGTGGGATCACATCAAGGATCAGCTCTGAGCCCTTTCTTATTTGCAATGGTGATGGACAGGTTGACAGATGAGATCAGACAGGAGGCCCCATGGACTATGATGTTTGCAGATGACATTGTGATCTGTAGTGAGAGTAGAGACCAGGTTGAGGAGACCCTGGAAAAGTGGAGATATGTTCTAGGGAGGAGAGGAATGAAGTTCAGCAGGACTAAGACAGAATATGTGTGCGTGAATGCGGGGGAGGATAGAGGAATGGTGAGGATGCAGGGTGTAGACTTGGTGAAGGTGGATGAGTTTAAGTACTTGGGATCAATAGTTCAGAGTAATGGCAGTGGCGGCTGGTGACTTCAAATTAAAGGGGGGCTGTAGGAGACAGATGAATGGGTGGGGCCAATGTGAAGGGGTGTGGCCAACTAGAAAGGGGTGGAGCTATGCTCAAAACCACAACAACTGGAACTTTGATTAAATACGCTGCCCTGGGTGCCAAACCATCATGACGAGAGTCCAATCAAGACAAAATGAAGTGTAGAAGAAAAAATATTTCAATGCATTGGCTACATGACAACTTACTTAATATCTAGATGGAAACACAAAGGATGTGAGGCATGAAAAAATAAATTGCTTTTTAAATACATTACTGGAATGCCAGTCAAAATCAAGTATAAAAAAAAACAAGCAGCACTCAGTTCAAACCACTTCTCCTTGCACTGCAGTTCTAATTATAATTTATATTCAGCTTTATAAAATTACCAAGTAACATGCTGAAAGTAGCAATCTCTGTGATACCCCCACTTGTAAAAATGTTTCTTATCCAAAAAAGATCTGCTGCCTGACAACAACTATCTACTTGTTTCATGGAGAACACATGATCAAAGTAAGAAAATGAACAGTGAACAAGAAATAAGCTCAAGATAAATTGCTTAAAGGATTACTGCACAAGTTATGGACCACACATGACAGATTGGCATTCTGTTTAGTTTACGGGTAAAGCCTGCAAAGATAATTGCAAGTCTCCAACAAATGTAATGAGCTTCTGAAAATACTGTAATCCTGTCCTTTATTACAAATACTGTCATATGCATTTCAATACCTAAGGCTTATACGTTATCTAGTTATGTAAATATTCTCTGCATGGCAACAATGAAAAGGCTTTCAATGTTGGTAATTCTTTAACAGTATACTTATTAAAGCTTACTTGCATCTTACAATCTCCGACAAGCAGTGCTACTTTAATACAGAGAAACAGGGCACTGCAACAGCATGCATTTTCTGAATAATAAGAAGCATAAATCAACAGTATAAAAATATGACAGAAAACCAGAACATTCTGCAAAATCAAGGACAGATGAAAAGCCACGGTCATACTTATGGTCTACCTTGGATGGGGGAATACTCTGCACACTTACACTGCATAACTGCTCCTTGCCTTGCTTGGGCACATCCAGAGCCACTACTGGGGGAGTGGAGTGCAACAAGTAGGTCACAGTTTTAAATGTCTCTGGCTGATGGTGATGGCTCTGATAATCATACCTCTCAACCTCAGAGCAAGAAATCTGGACAAAGCCATACATAGAAGTGGGACACAGGCCCAAAAATAAAGACAATTTTGAAATATTGCTCTTATAAACTTAGAAAGATAATAGAAAAGTAGTAGGTCTTGCATTAGTATGGATTTTTGAAGGGTATGAAATCTGAAACTCAAATGTCTGCCATTATTTAGTGACTTCATTCCTAAATGATTTGGCAGAAAACCAAATTTTATGAGGAACAAACCAAAAATAAGAAGCAAAAATCTATTCATTCTGCAAAATTCTGGACAGTTGAGAGGTATAGTTCAGCCAGGGCTGTGTGAGTTTTCTGCCCTCCCACCCTTCACAAAATCATTGTCGAATGGAGCGTCCCCCCTGCAGCCATTCCAATGTCCCATTCCTTGGTTATTTCACCCCATTTGCCATAAACACTGTAAATGTGCATACTGCTTTACTTCTGCGAAGAAAAGGATTTCATTTGAAAGTTTTATTTTATATTTTACAGCATAAACCCTAATAGATATCTGTTAAACAAAGCAATGCAGTCTCGCAATGAAAATAGACTTAGCATTAAAACTTCTCTGCCCTTGAAACTTACATTCATTGAAACAGCATTGAAACCCACATTCAAAAAAATACATTTTGCCAGTGGCAGATAAAGATTAATTTTAGGCTGTTTTCAAATCATGGGCCCCTTGAACACGAAACATATACATGCTCTTTGATACACCTTCCTGACTGTATTAAATTATATTCCTTGTACAATACAGTACAGTTGTTAAGTGGGCATTTTAAATTTATTATTTTGAACATTTTTCCAATAAACAATGAAACAAAATGCATGCAGTAATAATGACAAAACTGCCCAATTCAGAATATTTCCATCATAAAAGTATACTCAAACTTCTACAGTCCACCAGTATCAGTAAATATGCACGATCTCTGAAGAAGTAAACGTCATCTAAATAATTCCACATTAAAGAAATCTGTTTACTAATGAAGAGGTTACTGCTAGCAAACAACTTTATATGTCATTGTTTCATCTACAAATAAAGTGCCTGTTGCCCTTGAGAAATAAATTGTCTATGTTGCATTAAAAAAATGATAATGCTAGTAATATCACAATAGGGAATGGATGGCAAACTGATAGGTTCATAGTTACTAGGTATCTTTGCCAAAGAGGACTGCAGTATCCATCCCCTTTACAACAGAGTGCAGTATCAGCAATGGATTTACCTACTGTGGGAGTAGAACCCACAGCCTTCTGCATCAAAAGCAAGTACATTACCTGTTGTGCTAGTTACAACGTAAGCAGAATTTGCATTAGCAGTACTAAACATTTGTTCCCTTGCAGCTCTTAGCTCCTTATAAAATCTACTCAACACTCAGCTGTATCTCTGAACTTTGCAGCACAAGAAATCTGGAAAAAGCCAAAATTTATTTTGGGGGGGGGGGCCCAAAAACTAGGGACACATTTTAAACATTGCTTGTATAATGTTGAAAATTGCTAGAATAAAATGCTGTGTTACCAATATATGTTTCACTGCCAAGTATTGAACCCAGGACCCTGTGCAAAATAGCCAGAGAAACATACCCCTATGCCAAGTCATCTATTTTTATGAAAGAAAGGAAGACTGAAACTTAAATGGCTACCATTTAGTGAGTTCAGTTCTCACCACAGCTGTCAACATCTTAGCACAAAACACCTGAACAAAGCCAATAATGGGGGAATACAGCCCCCAAACATATTCAGTGAGTTCAGTTATCACCATAGCTCTCAACCTTGGCACAAAAAACCTGGACAAAGCCAATAATGGGGGAAAATAGTCCAAAAAATAGGGACAAATACCCACTGAAGAAACCAGAGCAAACCCACGCAAACACAGGGAGGACATGCAGACTCCACACAGAAGACTCCCCAGCCAAGAATCAAACCAGACAACCCGTAGCTGTCAGGTCACTGCTACCACTGCACTACTGGCTGTGTTAAGTAAAGTAACAAAAATACAGAAACCACAGATTTTATGAGGAACAGAACAAATATGAGGCAAAAATCTGCAAATGTTTTACAAATGGTGGTGGGTAGGGAATTCAGGCTATTGTCACTTGGGCCCAAGGTACAGGGTTCAAGCCTTATTCTCTACCCACCACCATGAAGCTAGTGGGGCATTTCACACACACACACACACACACACACACACACACACACACACACACACACACACACACACACACACACACACACACACTTCTGTACTCTGATCGGTCCCCCATACACATGCACCTCTGTACTCTGATCGGTCCCCCATACACACACACCTCTGTACTCTGATCGGTCCCCCATACACACACACCTCTGTACTCTGATCGGTCCCCCATACACACACACCTCTGTACTCTGATCGGTCCCCCATACACACACACTTCTGTACTCTGATCAGTCCCCCATACACACACACGTCTGTACTCTGATTGGTCCCCCATACACACACATTTCTGTACTCTGATTGGTTCTCCCATACACACACATTTCTGTACTCTGATTGGTCCCACATAATGCTCCTCTGTAGTGTACTACGTCCATCCTCACCTGCGATCCTGCAGCCCGATCAGTCCTCCATAACCCTGTTTCTGATCCTGCAATCCGATCGGTCCTCCATAATGGCCCAGCTCCTCTGTAGTGTACTACATCCATCCTCACCAGTGATCCTGCAGCCCAATCGGTCCTCCATAACCCGTGCATGCCATTGGGTCTCCCGTGAGATGTGAGGAGGCTGGAGCCTCCTGATGTTGGTCCAGCCTGCGGGCGATGCAGTCCGGTGACCTTCCGGTTTGTGCGGTCGTCACTACACAGACCTCTGGGGTGGAAGGGTGGAGTTTCTAGACTGCCTAACAGAGCAGTCTGGAGCTCGGAATGCCTGAGCATGCGTGCTTGGAGTTCTGGTCTGCCTAACACAGCAGTCAGGAACTAAGCACGCATGCACGGAGTCCGCAAATTTTTTATTTTAATATGTTCGGGGAATGGGGAATTTATTTAATTGATTTTTACAGGTGAGGCACCCATTTTACAGGTAGAGGGGCTGCAGTCCCACAGTCCTATAGCACGAGCCGCCCCTGAGTAATGGTGAGTGTGGAAGAGAGGTGAAGAAGAGCGTACAGGCAGGGTGGAATGGGTAGAGAAGAGTGTCAGGAGTGATTTGTGACATACAGGTAACAGTAAGAGTGAAAGGGAAGGTCTACAAGAGGGTAGTGAGACCAGCTATGTTGTATGGGTTGGAGAAGGTGGCATTGACAAAATGACAGGAGTCAGACCTCAAAGTGGCAGAGTTAAAGATGTTAAGATTTGCACTGGGTGTGACGAGGATGGACAGGATTAGTAATCAGTATATTAGAGGGTCAACTCAGGTTGGATGGTTTGGAGACAAAGTCAGAGAGGCGAGATTATGTTGGTTTGGACATGTGCTGAGGAGGTATATTGGGAAAAGGATGCTAAGGATGGAGCTACCAGGTAAGAGCAAAAGAGGAAGGCCTAAGATAAGGTTTATGGATGTGGTGAGAGAGGACATGCAGGTGGCTGGTGTGACAGATCAATATGTAGAGGACAGGAAGAAATATAAACAGATGATCCACTGTGGTGACCCCTAATGGGAACAGCCGAAAGAGAAGAAGAAGTAATTGTTCTTTTGGCAGCCACCATAATTAGACTCAACAAGGCCTTCCTGTGTCTAGGCAATTCCACTACTGTATCATAGCTCAAAAATAATTTCCTTAGTTACACCAATTTGCTCACCTAGTATCTCTGACAAAACAGTCTGTAGGGAATCTTTAAAGTCTGCCAACTCATTACACTCCCAGAAAATATTTTCCGGATTACCTCTTTTTACCAAATAACACCTCCAACATTTGTTGTCTACCTGAGGAAAAATACTTTGGAGTCTACTTGGGGTATAAAAATACTTATGTAAATACTTCCAAGCAAAGATCCTAAATCCTCTAGACTTCGTTGCATATTTGGGAGACATGCATATATCCCCCATTGTTTCTTTGTGAGTTGCTTATCCAGTCTCTCTTTCCAATCCTTTTTAACTTCCTGTGTTGATTCTTATAGCTATAATACAATATTTTGCATGCTGTACTGATTATTCCTTTTTAACAGCAGCAACTGTTCTAGATTCCACTAAAAACTCTACCAGTGCTGGTCTTTTGCATAGGCTCCCCCTATTTCTTTCTCTTTGCCTATACTGTGATATCTGTCCTTGATAGAGAATGCAATCCCTGGTCTGCAGGCCAAATAAATTCTTGTCCTCTTCCCATTCTATAACCTTTCCTTCTCAAATTATTTGCTCCCAATACCTTGGTTCTTTTTCTATTTTTTTCCAAAAATTCCCACTCCTTATTGTCCTTGTTACAGAAATGATGAGGCTGCTCATTTGCATACAGGGGCGGGTAAGACCTGTAGACAACACCTCCTTTATCTGGAACTTATTGAAGTCCTTCAGATGAATCTATATATATATATAAAATTGGTGGAGCAAAGCAGAGCTGAGAGGTTTCCAACATAAAACATTATTATTTTAGTTAAATGTTTTGGCCATATGTTTTGGTCATATCTTGTTTAATCATTTAGGCAGTCACCTTTTTGTGGTTCGATGATTCCCATTATGATAGTTCCATATAAATTCACACATAAGTGACCTGATGATTGAAGAGGATAAATAATGCTGCTGGTAGAATAGAAAACATTGAGATTCGGTGGATGAAAGTTGGGATGTGGTGTAACTGGAATTGGGGTTATTTTAGGGAATGGTAACACTTCAAGAGCACACAGTTAGCAGACTAGAGGTGAGTAATAAGGGAAAATACTGCATACACAATCTGCAGGCAATGAATTGTCTCGATGAAACCTGTGGTCATACATCATAACCTGTTCAAGGCTGGCATACTATCCTGATACAGTTATGGCTACTATTTGTAACTGAAGAGTGAAGGCGGTTATTTTTACATGCATGCACCTACAACATTGTCGAAGAGCGATAAATGCAATTTTTATTTCTGCATGACAGGTCCTAATCTAACTTTAAAGTCCTCAGTTTTTTTGCTAATAAACAGTGAGAAAGCATACTATACCGGCATCACTTGTTCTGAAAACATGAATCTATTCTCCACGTGTTGATCCTCAGATACCTCCTAAGATTCAGCTGCTAAGGTTTAAGCTGGTATTCATCCTACTAACACCTTAGTAGAAGAGATGCTTACTGCTCCTTCCATTAAATGGTAAAATTATTCAATTATTCCAAATCTTATTCTTCTATATAAAATATAAAATCTTCTGTTTCAATCTCTGTATAAGAGGAAATAGACTATGTATATTTGATCTATTTTCTCAAAAGTCTTTCAGTTGTAGTCACTAGACACTGTCTACACAGAGAACCTGTCCCAAATGCAAATTCCCATGGTGGCATTATATTATTAGTGCAGATTGGGATCATTATACATGTTGTTATACCTTTCAAAGGCCTTTAAATGTACATTTACATATTACCTGCCAGTAGGAAACTCAACTATTAACAGACAGTTCACCTGATAACTTTAGGGGCAGTGCTAGAGACTGAACATTATCATTTTTCTGCCAGATATCAGCAGATGTGGTGATGGGGACTGAAGGCAGACAAGTTTCTCCTTCTACTTATTTCATCTGTAATGCTGGGGGCTGAAGGCATGCATGTTTCTACTTGCTGGTTTGTGTAAGCTGCAGTGGTGGATACTGAAGACTGACATGTTTGTCTGCTATTTGCTAGAGTACAAGAACAGTGGTCTGATGAAAGGCATATAAATGATTTCTGTACTGAAGCAATTTTAAGCGTTGTTTTCTCTACAAAGGCAATTCTTGCCCTAAATTTATTTATATTCCTTTGCTTATATGTAAATCCCTTGCAAAAGTTTCTCTTCTTGACATGAAGTGAAAACTCTGCCTGGTTAAGTGACCTCCTCAGTGCTGCAGAGGAGATAAATAGGCAAAGATGGAATCAAAACCAGGAATTCATGGTAAAGCCCTTCAGCAGCTCATATCCTTAATACGGATGTTTGTTAAGTTGCTAGAGAAGGCAGACTATCTTAGCTTCTCAGGCAGGTAGTAGTCTTCCCATGACACCAACTAGCCTTGCATGTTTTTCCTGTTCTTGTCCCTCAGTACTATGACTGCCATTGCAGCATTTACATGAAATTTTTAACAGCACCTTCTCCGTTCCTTTTTCTCTTTTACTTATGTTGTTGATGCCATTTCTTCTTCTTTGCACCTATGCATCTTCACTCATCTCTACTTCAGGTGTTTTACTTGTTTTAATCCCACCATTTAATTACACAGCCGAGTTTTCATTCCTATACTGAAATGAGAAGATAACATAAATAAGAGAATTTTCTTTCGAGTACTTTTCTTGTTATTGCCATGGATCTGTAATGTACATTGGAATTAATTAGTATTATTTTACTAACGGTAGTGTTTGCATTCATTTAAGAGATTTTACCTTTCCTGAAATAATTTGTGCATCTATTTTTGTCCTTTGTTGTATCTGAACTTGTCTCAGTGTACTTGGTTGTTTGATTTTAATATCAGTCATCACTGACAAGGGTCTGCGGACCATTTTACTTGCCCATCTACCAAATAAGTGAAATGAGTACAGAGCTAGGGATTACTGTCTGATGTACCTTTACCTCCTACAAGTATGACATTCTTCTAATGACATGAATGTTTTTGGCTATGAATCCAAATTTTGCCTTTGATTCTACCTGGTTTACTTTACGTGTATCTTCATCATGACCCATTTGTTCTGTTCTGTCTGGGACAACCAGGCTTGTACACATCCATAGAAGATACAAACTCAAACGGCTTCAGGTACACTGAGGTGCCCAAAAACACACAACAGTAAAAGTAAATTAAGGCACCAAAGTTACACACTGGAAATCAGTCACAGTACTTTATTGAAGAAAACAAACGGTAAGCGCTTTCACAACTTGATGTTGCTTCATCAGACCACATCACTACAACTGATGCTTGGTTAAATACTAAGACAATTAGTATGACATCACAATTTAAAGAAATATTTCCCCACAGACATAAAAACATATACCAATATCTATAAGAAAAATTACATAAAAGATATAGAAAAGTATATATATATATATATATATATATATGCAATAAAAGGAATATTTTAAATATTTTAAATATTTTAAATACAAGGGATATTTTAAATATTTAAAAAAGGGGGAGATGTCATCCCTGATGGTTATTGGTAATAATCATTAAAATGTATATATATATATATATATATATATATATATATATATATATATACATATACACACACATCTTGTGCACATATGACCATAGTAATACAATAAAAAATCCATACTTAGTGTTTAAGGCGCCTTGCCTTAAGGTAAGGAACTAATGAGGTACAACCATTTAAACCAGGATACCTATCTGCTTGTAACTTGGTGATCCATTGTTGTTCTAATTCTTCAGTGTGGTTTTCTATATCACCACCTCTATTTGTCCTCACTATCTGTTGTAAGATTAAAAATTTAAAACAATGACTACTGTCCGTATTCAGGACATGATTAGCTAGAGCATTTGATTGCTTCTGGTTCCGTATGTCCCTTATATGTTCTAACATTCTTTCTTTGAAGCTCCTATTTGTTTTGCCTACATAATAGGCATGGCATACTTGGCAAAACAAGTTTAAAACATTTCACAGGCTGGATGTACTCATTTTTAGTGTAGACATGCTGACAAGCAGCACAATTCCTGCACGGAAAAGTGCCCTGTCTATTTGAGAAAGTGCCGATGTTGTTTAGATTTGCAAGTGACATCAATAAGTATACGGAAATTATTAAAAAGAATTGGCACTTACTACATGAAATACCAGGTCTGGTTTCCATAGTTGGTGACACCCCAAACTTCAGTTTTAGAAATAATGTGTCTTTAAAGCAGCAGCTCTGCAATAGAGAACATCAGTCTTTTAGAAAAAATTTCTCAAATAGACAGGGCACTTTTTTGTGCAGGAATTGTGCTGCTTGTCAGCATGTCTGCACTAAAAATGAGTACATCCATCCTGTGAAATGTTTTAAACTTTATACGAAGAATTATTATGATTGTAAAAGTGCCGATGTTGTTTATTTTTGTTTTTGCCAAGTATGCCATGCCTATTATGTAGGCAAAACAAATAGGAGCTTCGAAGAAAGAATGTTAGAACATATAAGGGACATACGGAACCAGAAGCAATCAAATGCTCTAGCTAATTATGTCCTGAATACGGACAGTAGTCATTGTTTTAAATTTTTAATCTTACAACGGATAGTAAGGACAAATAGAGGTGGTGATATAGAAAACCACACTGAAGAATTAGAACAACAATGGATCACCAAGTTACAAGAAGATAGGTATCCTGGTTTAAATGGTTGTACCTCATTAAACACTGAGTATGAATTTTTATTGTATTACTATGGTGATATGTGCACAAGATGTGTGTGTATATATATATATATATATATATATATATATATATATATATATATATATATATATACATACACACACACATCTTGAACCTATTTAGTATATATATATATACATTTTAATGATTATTACCAATAACCATCAGGGATGACATCTCCCCTTTTTTAAATATTTAAAATATCCCTTTTATTTAAAATATTTAAAATATTTAAAATATTCCTTTTATTGTATATATATATATATATATATATATATATATATATATATATATATATATATATGTAATTTTTCTTATAGATAGTGGTATGTCTGTGGGAAATATTTCTTTAAATTGTGATGTCATACTAATTGTCTTAGTATTTAACCAAGCATCAGTTGTAGTGATGTGGTCTGATGAAGCAACATCAAGTTGTGAAAGCGCTTACCGTTTGTTTTCTGCAATAAAGTACTGTGACTGATTTCCAGTGTGTAACTTTGGTGCCTTAATTTACTTTTGCTGTTGTACACATCCATCTTTTAAAATGCTATGCCACAAGTCATCAGACATTTCAGTCTCATCTTCATGATTACACCAAGTTAGCCATTATCTGATGGATATGGTTACCCATGCATGCATAAATGTTACTTAGACCACTTCTGTATATGACAGTAATGTTTGGACAATGTCCCCCACTGCAGATCTCTCTGTGCATAAATGATTCATTATATGACATAAGTAGTAGTGAGGATGACTACATCACGTTGGTCAGGCCATGCTTTGGCAGAACCATACGGGAAAGGACATTCTCCACACTAGACTCAGCAATGTTAAGCCATGTACTTATAGAAATTAGATCTAAAAAAACTTTAAAGACTTTTACAATAAAACATAAAAGAGCATCTTGTAGGAGAATTTATGTGTACTTGCTTTCAAAGTAAAGGATTAGCAAGTAAATAAATTAGTTAAATGCATACCCATTAGATTTGTCATAAGCTCTCTCAACTAAATAGGTTCATAGGTTCATAGGTTCATACTAGGCTATCTGCCCTAGGGCATTTATAAGCCTAGCCAGTGTGTGAGGATGAGAATACTATACCCATTAGTTTGCTGTGCCTCTGTCCAGCAGTGACACAGAGATGATTCGGTAACGATCTCCCATCCACTCATCAAGATTTCTCTTGAACAGAGTCAGTGAGGGGCTCTGCCTCACATGGACTGGGATTCTGTTCCATAGTGTAGGAGTCTCTGGGTGATGAATCTGTCCCTCCAGCATGTCCTATTTATATCCGTGTTGAGGTTTAAGTCTCTTGCTCTCGTGGCTCTGGTGGATTTGGATTTTTTGAGGTGGAGCATGTCCATTAATTCTGGGTTGGACATGGCCTTGTATGTCAGGCACAGATCACCTCTGAGCAGATGGTATGAATAGAGCTGGCGTTTCTTCAGTCGGCAGCGTATGACATATGTTTGAGCCCCTTTATCCTTTTGGTGAGGAACTTTTGGGGTCTTTCCAACTGCTGCAGGTGTCGGGTAAGGTACATTCACAATCATTGGTCTGATAAGTGGGGTACAATGACCTCTCCTGATCTGGATGTGAATCCCTTCATGATCAGGTGGGCAATGTAGAAGGTCTTCCTAACCACTTTGGCAATGTGAGTGTCAAAAGAGAGGTTACTGTCAACTTGGGTCCCCAGGTCCCTGATAACTTCTTCCGTGTTTAATGGATTACCACCTATGTGGTAATTAGGGGACCTTTTTCCCAAAGGGTATGACTATACATTTTTGGCATTAAGGCCATGGCTCTGGCACCAGTTATCCATTTCTATGAGACCTCTCTGGAGGATGTCTGTGTCTGATGGAGTGTCAATTATGGAGCCCAGTTTGCAGTCATCTGCAAATTTTGTCAGCCACAATCCCCTATGTTTGCCTGCACTTCAGAAAAATAAATGCAGAACAAGAGGGGCCCAGGACTGAGCCCTGTGGGACACAGAGTCTGACATGGCACCAGCAACTCTAACCCTGTGGGTTCTGTCCTTGAGCCAGTTTGCAACCCATCTTGTGACATATGGGTTTACATCTAAGCTGGTGAGCTTTTCTATGATGCCCGAGTGGGGTAGGCTGTGTGAACTGCCTTACCCACATCAATGGCCTTAGTGACTGTTTAAGGATCCAGTGTCTGTAGGTCCCCAATGTCTTTATTTATGAGTTCCATTATGATCCTCTCCATAGCTTTGCAGACAAGGCTGGACCACAGTTCCGACGCGCCATTCTTTGAGTGCGTATCCTGTAGTAAGGCTAAGATTAAACAGCAGCCTTATGTGTGGGTTTAGTTCCTCATTGAGTTTGTGTGGGACACCATCCAGTCCCATTTATGCTGTGTTTTCAGCTCTCACCTGGGCATCTGAGATGTTTGGGAGGCTAGACTCTGGTGGGATAGATATTTCTCCTTTGGGGAGGGGAGAATTTGCACTGAACCTGTCTGCCAGTATGTTGGCAATGTCTGTGGGTTCAGTGATTTTGTATCATTTTGGACTAATTCTAAGCATATCTGGGAGTTTCCACCCAGGTTTCTAACATAGCTAAAGAAGGCCTTATGATTGTCTTTTGTGTCATTATCGATTTTTCTCTCAAAGTTGGCCTTGGATGATTTTATGAGTGAAGTAGTGATCAGAGATGCCTTCCCTTTTAGGGATTTTGCTATGTCATGTAGTAGCTTTCTCCTCTTGTTGTAGAGTTTGTTTATGGCTGGGGTCCACCAGACGGTGAACAGGGTCTTGATTTTATTAGGGATTGCTTGATCCATACATTCCTGGAGGTGCTCATAGAAGGCATTTGTTAAGGTTTCAGCAGTGTGGGTTGTGGTTTCCACTGGCTCGGGGGCCTTGAAGGATACCACTCCAGTCTTAAGAAGTGTGAAGTTTGCTTTTGAGAAGTTCTTCACTGTGGTCTTTTTTGCTGACATTTTTAAATGACATTACAATTTTATTATGCCTTAAGGCAAGTAAGTTCAGTATGCATGCTATATAATAAAACTATAATTACTACTGAGTTTAAACTCTGTTTCTGTTCTTTTATTCAAGAAACAAATTTTTCATCAAAAAGGAAGAAAAAAGCTTTTATTTAAATTCTGCTTAAATATTTTAAGTTGCACTTATAGTGGCCTGTGTAGCGATACTTTTGTATTTTTATGCATTCTAGTGCCTTCCTGTTTACTTTGCTACTGGTTTTCCCTTTCTTTGTACTTGCACCAGCCCCCACTGAAACATCAAGCTAAAGTTTCTGAAATTCTAACAACAGGACTCGAGCTTCCGTACTGCTTTATTTGATTGGATCCCTCTGGCTTTATTTGATTGGATCCCTCTCTAGCACGTTTGCTATGTTTGGCACAGAGCTACATTCACCCAGGGCCTCATATTCAAGACTCTGAGAGGTGTGGAAAGACCCAAAGTATGAGAAAGGGAAGAAAAAACTTTTTTAAAAATTCTGCTTAAATATTTTACGTTGCACTTATAGTGACTTGTGTGGTGATACTTTTTTCCATATTTTAGCCCCCAAGAAGTTACCTTGCTTGAATTTTTTCTTTGTTCTTGGACCTCAGCACTATGACTGCCATTGCAGCATTTACATGAAATTTTTAACATCACCCTTTCTAGATTAGATTAGTACTAAGCAAACTGCCCTTGTGAGCCATTTTAAGACAAGCAATTATCCCTTGTGAGGCTCAAACCCTGCACCTTGTTCTTATAAGGCAAACACCTTAACCATTAGGCCACCCTCCCAACCTTTTTCTTTTTTCTCTTTTAATTATGTTGTTGACTCAAATTATTCTTCTTTGCACCTATGCATCTTGTAGATTAATTTGGTGTTGCGAGAAGATTGTGTATTACTGCACAATTTCAGTATCATTCATCCATTATTCTGCATTTCTTTGTCCATAAGTAGGATTACTTGTAAAACCTAGCTGTCTGCATTTTAACCCCTGTCTGGGGACTTAATCTTGTAGTTTCACTTTCAGTTGTAGCAGAACTGTGAACTTCTGCCAGATTTGAACCTCATTTAGTCATTTATTACACCATGTTTTCCAGAAAGAGCTTTACTGGTACATTTCTGTATGGTATAATAGTGTGGTGGAGTCTTATATTCTTCTTATCATGTACAAGCTTAAAGTTACATTTCAGTGTCTTTCTGTTTACTTTGCTAATGTTTTCCTATGTTCTTTGTGTCTGCAAAGACCCCACTGAGACATTAAAGATCATATGCAAACTCACAAAATCAAAGTAGCCTATCTGTTCTCAAAAGGCATTTCCTCAGTAGTTGCTTACCTTATCTGTCTTTCTGTCATTTAAGTTTGCATTCTTACTTTTCAATTTAAGGAAGATTTCTTCCAAAAAATGCCTTCCATAACCATAACATGCTCTGCTCTCATTGATTATGCATCAGGAAGTTTTGCCTCCTTGCTGATGTGCTGACATCACAGTGAGGTCAGCAGAATTCATTGCCTACTCAGCAGGTGAAAGAAAGGCATATAGAGACAGGATTTTCAGATTTTGCACAGTTTTAATAGTATTTTTGCCTAATTTTCAGTTTTAAGGTTATTTACATGTTGTTGGATAATCCAGTCTTCAAGTCCACATGCATTCCGCATTCATTTTTGTGAAAACAAATGTGAAGGCTGATTTTGTTTCACTGTAATACCAGCACATCATGTGCACCACAAAGTCTTACCTTTCTTCTGTCCGTGATTTTTTTAGAAAGCATCTGATTTTGCAATTTTATTTTTACCCAGTCCATCCCTTGTAAAACTTTTGGTTTTCTAGTAAATCATAGAAGATTGCAATTAGACACTAATGCTAGATGTTAGAGCTTTATGGTTTATAGTTCATTTTGCCCAGATAATGCATGCTAATGCAAAACCTGTATCATGTGCAGCATTATCATAATATTTACTTACAAAAAACAAGAAAGAGACCCAGCATACTAGTACAGGAAGGATCCAACGTTGCATCAGCAAAATGACAATACAAAGATGGGAAGTACTGCCCTCTAAAGTCCGTGGAGAACCAAAGTTTGGGAGCAGGAAATAATAGTAAAATAAAACAATAGAATATCCAGTAAATTGGATTTGCAGAGTGGGAAGACATTTTGTTCCCCTTGAAGAAAGATAAAAACAACAGGTATGTGCAAAAAAAGGTTGCACATGACCTTAATCTTCTGAAATTCTAACCATAGGATTAGACCTCCAATATATTGGCGTTATTTGATTGGATCCTTGTCTGGAGAACCTGCTTCTTGCAACTTGACTTTTCCCTAACCCTCTCATCTTTTTCCTGTTGTGGTTTTAAAAGGCTGTGTCTCTGGCTTCTGCGCCTTATGGTAATCTGACATCCAAAGTCCATCCCTCTCCTCTTTCATTGTTATTGCCTGTTGCATAAATTATTTAAGTATTTTCCCACACATTATTTTCTATACATCCATAATAATATATACCTGCACCATAAACCAGTATTGTCCTTGAGTAAATTTTATCAATAAAACTATCCTTAGAACTGAAACCTCTAACTTAGTGTGGCTAAACCAAAACTATTGCACAGAGACAAACTTAGGGGAGCTAGTTTGCATGTTAAACAGTACTGCTATCAAATTTTAGCACAATCTAACCTAGTCTACTACCAAACCCCAGAGACCACCCAAGGAGACCTCTCTAGAACACAGTCCATAACCTACAGTAGCCCTCTCAAATACAGGTCCAGACAACATGGATACACAATTTCCAAATGTCTCCATAGCCAGCTTGGTAGATAATGGCATTGTGAGACAATGTAGTAATTGTCTCATGTTCACAGACAACTATTTAATCTTTAAAGAAACATAATATGCAAGAGATGCACATACACAATTTAATTGGAGGCAAAAATCTTGCATACAAACAAAGTTGTCAAGAGCACACACATACTATACCTATCACATATACAATGTCCACCACATACATAGACCAACTTATGCTGAGGCACCCAAACCTCAAAGACCTCCTAAGCTTATAAATGGTAACTCCTATTCTCAGCAATTTCTAAAGCACTTATTAAAGGCTGCACCAAGCACCACACATGTGTATACACCCAGTGGAGCCCCAAAACAAAGCCAATAAGCCAAGTAACCACATTACCTAGGACTCCTGCCATAGGGGACTCCATTATACTGCACTCAAATGCTTGACTCACCAGACTGAACAAGGTGAAGATAACAGTTAGTCGCTTGTTTGGAGCCAGGATCCACTAAGTTAGACATGCACTCAAGTCACTCCACCACAGGTGGCAGTATGATTCTTTCATAGTCCATGTTGGTGCTAATGACCTGAGATGTACATCCCTGGATTATATGAATGGGACATTATTGATGTCTCTGAATATATGTCTCAGGCAGGTATGTGCCTTGCATTGAGCAGCATTCTACCTTCACCAAGGATGATGCCATAGTATGAACAAAAGACGATTGACTTCAGTAATTAGCTTATTTGCTGCTGTCTTTCCAGGGGGATTCAATATCTGTCAGCATTGGAGGACATGGTTATCAAATCACATTGCTTTGCACAGGATGGCCTCAGCTGTCCATCCTAGGTGTCTGACTATTAGCTGAAACTTTTACAACCCCTTAGACCATATTTTTTGGCAATACCAACTTGACAAACTTACCAGCATAAGAAATAAAACTCAAAAAGGCCTAAATTTGATACAGCTCAATGCTAGAAGCCTAGACAAGACAATCCACACCCTGCAAGTTCTCCTCATTCTGGAGAATATAAACATCAGTATTGTTACTGAGACATGGTTTAAATCTGCAGAATGTACTCCAGCAGTGCATGGCTTCAGTGCCTTCCACACATTTTGACAATCAACTGCACAGGGACAAAAAGGTGGAGGAGACTCCATCTATATTACACCATGTATACCTCCAGGTTGGTTAACTGGATGATGCCCTGGAGTTTATCCAAATGCAAATCACTATAGACAAAGTCCCATACCATATTCTAGCAAGCTATAGGGTACCCTCTAGGTTCCAAGAATCCCATAGATATTACCTAGGTCTACTGGAGACACTCACAATTAAACCAAATACTCTATTCATGGGAGACTTTAATTACCCGTCTATAACTTGGAAACACACACTACCCCAAACTCACAGATGTAACAATTCCTCAACTTTATTAACACCAATGCATGCTGTAGGGACCTAAACCTTGTCACCACAATAAACGGGACATGCTGGAGGGATAGATTCCTGTCCCAGAGACTTCCCATACTCTGGAACAGGCTACTCATCTATGTCAAGCAAAGTGCTTCATTAGCACTCTTCAAGAAAAATCTTGATGAGCGGATGGGAAATAGGAAATATACCCCGGGGATCACTTCTGTGTCTCTGCTCGACAGTGGCACAGGAAAATAACTTTCTTGGGTGGTGTAAGCCAGGGAACCTTGTTGGCTAGGCTTACGTAGGCCCTTGGGCTGATATTCTAGTACCTACCTATGAACCTATGAATAACCTTGATTAGAAAGTGTGCACAGTCACCAGAAATTCAAACATACTGGACTTGGTTCTCACCAATATGGTAGAGTGCTGCACACCCTCCAGTGTTATGTCCACACTGATGTAGTCAGACTACAAATCTGTCTCCTTTGAAATAAAAATAATTTTGCTAACCCGAACAAATCCTGTAATAGTTAGGAACCATTCCAAAGTAAACTCAATCCTGTTTGTCAGAATTCAATGCCCATCCTAGCCCTGAGTTCATAGCAACCTGTGCAGAGACCATGTACAACCTTCTAAATGGTGGTATAGAGGCTGCTGTACCTGCTAGAAGCAAGCCCAAAACAAACTACAAAAACAAGTCACATTGGTGGATTCCCAACCTTAATAGGGTATATAACAAAAGGACCAAAGTCATTGCTAAAATCAGGTTGAACAACTCCCATCATAAAAGCTGTCTAATTAAAAAGGAAACCAAGAGGACTAATTAATTTCAACAAGGCCAATTACAAGGTCAGGACAGCCTCACAGGCTAAAGACAACCACAAGGCTTTCTACAGCTATGTCTGTAACCTCAAAAGCAGCACACATCAGTGTGCCAAACTGGTGGTCAGTGGTGCCATCTTCACTGAGCAGAGCGACGTAGCAAACCTGTGGCAAATTCATCTCCAGCTTCATCATCCACTCCCCCTTGCCTCCCTCCATGACATACATACTAACATACCTCCCAAGCTATTAGCAGATAGCAGGTCCTGGTGGGGCTTGCCAAAGCCAAAAACACAGCTTTGATTGACACTGACAATATCCCAAGATGCCTCCTAAACAGCTTGAGACATGACATATCAGGACCACTTGAGTCACTTTTCAACTATAGCTTCAAAACAGGCTTTGTACCATGAGAATGGAGGACTGTAGTGGTTATCCCACTTCACAAGGGTAGACCATCAACCAACACTGGAAAGTACAGACCCATTAGTCTGACTAATCTAATATGAAAATTATGGAACAAATTATCCTGGGAATGCTCAACAAAAACATAGGCAACCTTCAGACACTGGGCACAACCCAGTTTGGCTTTGCAGAGGGAAGGTCATGCCTATTAAACTTGGTGGATTTCTTTCAGAATGTCATCAAGGCAATATATGTGTGGAAAATGGTACATACCACCTACCTGAGCCTGGCTAAGGCATTCCTTACAATTCTTCACTCAGTTATAGTTGACAAACTCACTGAACTGGTCATAATCCTGTACATAATTTGCTGGATTGCCAGATAGGTCACAGACAGGACCCAGCAAGTCAGGATAGGCAGACCACCTCCAGTAAGAGACCCATCACCAGCAGAGTACCTCAGGACTCATTCCTGAGATTTCTTCTATTTTGCATCTACTTCTCAGAGGTAAAGACTATTCTTAAGGGCCTTTGGCTGACCAAGGTCACAGATGACTTCAAACTGGGAGCTATTATGGATTTGCCCCATGACACAAACATCTTACAAGAGGGTCTAACACAAACAAATGACTTGTGCCAATGTCATCAATTAAAACTCAGTGCCAAAAAATGCATTATAGTACCTTTTGGAAAAACTGCCATGCAGGCTAATTACTACAGTGATAAGGTACTCCTAAGGGTTGACTTTGTAGTCGCGGATCTGGGAACATATGTAGACAGTACTCTTGTCATCAATCAACATGTGACCAAGATAGTAAGACAATCATTTTATGTTGCCCAATTTATAAGCAAGGGCATGGCATCCATGTCAAAGGAAGTCACAATGTCACTTTATTTGGCCCTTATCTGACCCATCACCAAGTATAATGCCCCCTTCGGCATGTATCTTACCAGACATATGCAACAGCTGGAATGCCCACAAAGGTTCCTTAGTAGTAGAATGCACGGTGTAAACACATTATCCTATATGGATCACCTTAAAGCTCTATATCTATACTTTGTCTTCTACAGGTTACTGAGATGCGATCTATGTCTGGCATACAAGGCATCATCAGATCCATCTCTAATGGACCTTTTGCACATCCACAAAATGAGCGCCATCAGAACCACTAGATTCAAGGATTTAAATTTTTCTTGTGACATGAATAGGACATATTGGTGAGACAGCGATGTTTCAGATGATTCCCATCCTTTTGAAGCATAGCCATCCCTAACACATTTTAAGAGTAACCTTGACCAATGGATGGGAAATCAGAAATTCTCCCTGGGTCTGGCCATCATGTCCCTGATAGACAGAGGCATATAGCAACTATGCCCAAACTAGCATTCCTCCCCCACAATACCTTTGTAACCTTCCTAACTTCGTGATACATAGGGACAGAATTGTGTTGGGTTGCGCAGCTGGGTTTATAAAGACCCTGGTAGCTGTTAGCCTAGTAAATACCTATGAACTTATAATGTTGTGAATCAGTTTTCTTTAATTATGTTGTAGTTTTACCTCTGTGATATTGTTTTATTATAAATTCTGTTCTTTCTACGTTGTACACTATAGCTCCACTGGAGCTTGAGTCATGGCTAAAAAGAATAAATTGACCAGGCCACCTACTCGTTTATCAAATTGAAACAGATAGATAGATAGACAGATAAATAAATTATATATTATATGAATTTTAGGCCATTCAAAATAGCTCATTCTGGACTGCCAATGAACTGACACATGCCTTACTAAAAATCCAACACAAAATCTCATTATCGTTTTAACTTTCAGCAACTTCCAAAATTGTTTCATAGTTATGTTATTTTAACAAGGGTCATTGTGTCTTTCCATGTCATTGTACCTACATATTTTGCTTTACCCATTCTTAGTAATTTTCACTTCTTTAGTGGTTTATGAAACTGCCTGGATAGATTCTTCAAGTTTCTTATTAGCAGATAAAATGCCTTTGACGTTTTTGAAACCTAGCTTAAATCTCAAAATTTGCAGGCAACCCTTACAGTCCAGGGTGCCATAATACCAACTTTTTCCTAACTAGATAAGAGAAACTGTATTGCAAAATGCAAACTTTCTTATCAAAATAAATAGCAAAATTAATAGTGAAGAAATGATTGGTAGTCCTGAGGTTAATTGCCGACCTTCTTATTTAACTTTTTGGAGTGTTTGTTCCTTTCATGCTGTATATCAGAGGTCCCCAACCACCAGGCTACAGAGAAAGTTTTAGGCAGTGTGTGAAACAAAAAAGTGAATGTGTGTATATATGTGCATGAGTGTGTTTATGTTTCTGTCTGCATGTGTGAGTGAATGTGTGCATGAAAGCAGAATGTATGTGTGTGAAAGCAGAAGAGACTGTGTATGTGTGTATGAGAGAAAGTTAACAGTGAGATCGATCGAGCTGTTATTTTATACTCACTAAGCAGTGCTTTTGCTGTTTAGGGAGTGTAAAATAAAAATAAATGAAATGGAAAAAAAGTGTTTGTGTGCAAGTGTGTGTGTGTGTGTGTGTGTGTGTGTGTGTGTGTGTGTGTGTGTGTGTGTGTGTAGAAGAAAAATCTCCCTATACAGACGTTTTGTAGATGATGTTTTTATTTTATGGCAGGGTGATGAGAGGGAGCTTTTACAATCCGTAACATATTTAGAGGAAACCACCACATTTTTTTTGGTTTTAAGCTACTTATTCCAGAACAGAGATTGACTTTTCAGATGTAAGCATAATGCAGGATAGAGAAGGTTTCAAGACAGCATTATACAAAAAGGACTGTTGGAGAAATAGTTTATTAACCTATGATAGTATGCACCAGAGATTTACCTTCAGGACTATAGTGAAGGGGCAGATCAGTAGGGTTTCTAGGGTCTGCATGGAAGAGACAATATTTGAAGCTGAGATAGTAAGGTTAGAGGAACACTATTTGAATAGGGACTATAAAAGTAAGTTAATTTGTGATGAAATTAGTCGTAAAGGAGAATATAGAAGAGGTAAGATGGGCCCACTATTAAGAAGTAATCAAAGGGGTAATGAGATACTTTGTAACAACAGTCTAGAAAGTACAATACCAACTATTAGAATGATATTCACCTACAGTAACAACATCTATGGTGTGTGTGTGATATAATAAGGAAGAATTGGAATATCTTGAAGACGGTTGATAGATTATCAGGAATTATAGGAGAACAACCCAGTTTTGGGTTTAGAAG